>NC_041227.1:51700097-51752031 GCF_002837175.3 Physeter macrocephalus | reverse complement strand
CATACACACACACACACACACACACACACACACACACACACACACACACACAAAATAAATAAAGAAAATAAAATGCCTGTAATCAGACTTCCTGACAACTGATGTAGACTTTTATGTAGAATTTCTTTCCTTTCAATTAAAAATGATTAGACGGATGGTGTGTCTGGCTACTGATGCATTTTAGGGTCAAGAACGTTTTGTGGTTGCTTGGTACAGCTTGGGGATATTTCGGAACATGGTTGTAGGCTGTTGTGAATGATATTTAAATTGCCCTAATATATTCCAGGCTGGACTCCCATGTCAATTAATCAGTGCCAAGGCTCTGCCTAACATTTTGCTACAAACTGGGTTCAGTTGTAATTTGTCAACTCTAGCACCGGTTGCTATGACAAATAGCTTCGGTCTGGTTAATCTTTTGAACATAATAGCATTCTGCTACTTTGATAAATCTATTATGTTGTGGTTTACATATGCTTTGAGGAAAATTTTTATTGGGACATTTTACACTAAATTATCTCTAGTCTACACTAACAAAGCAAGCAGAAGGGCTGATGCTGGTGGTAGCTTCCCAGGTCTCAATAATGCCAAGTTGTCTTGATCACAAACTTCTCAGGGGCTGGTGAAGAGCGCAGGCTTTAGAGTCAAACCACGCAGTTAGGGAGTTTGGGATGGACATGTGCGCAATGCTATACTTAAATTGGATAACCAACAAGGACCTACTGTACAGCACAGGGAACTCTGGTCAGTGTTATATGGCAGCCTGGATGGGAGTGGAGTCTGGGGGAGAATGGATACATGTATATGTATGGCTGAGTCGCTTTGCTGTGCACCTGAAACTATCACAACATTGTTAATTGGCTACACTCCAATACAAAATGAACAGTTAAAAAAACAACAACACAGTTTCAAATCACAGATCCATGTTGACTTACCTGCATCTTTTACCAAACTTTCCAAGCCCTGTTTTTTCTCTCTTTAGTAAAATAAAGAGAATAGTTTAAACAGCCTCTCAAAAATGGAAGGGTTCAGAGTGATAATTCATGGAAAGTACTCAGCAAAATGCCGGGCACATTAAAAAGAACCAATAAGCCCAGGATGTTGCTGCAGTTTTTACATAAAACCTCTGATATGTAAATGTCAGTACAGTACCTTTTTCATAATTGCTGAAAAAGTTTAGATTTCAGAAGGTTTCTACTGTCGATGCCACAATAAATAAAACTCGCAAAGGGAGTCTGCTGCCAGTGGAGGCTGCCAGGTCCCCAGCAGTGGCTCCCTGGGAAGGACCTCTCCATGCGCTGTCATCCGAACCAGGCTGATGTGATTGCAGAAGTGGGCACTTACTGACCTCAGCTACCCATTGGAAACTGGCTGTAAATTGTCCCTTTCGGTCTTAACACACAGGATGTTTCTACTTGGGGAAAGTGCATCGGCTGCAGTTTTCAGCAATACATTCTCAAAAAGCCAATTTCACCTTTTGGCAGCTCTGAAAGAATCCAGATTACTTTAAGTATAATAGCTCTGAATAAGGGCACTAGTTAAAAGAAGGGTTGGGGGCAGGGGAGAGAAAGAGCTTGAAGGGGTGGCAAGCGGTTGATTTTAAAAGGGGGAAAGTAACACTACAAGAAAAGAATTATCCTGTATTATATTTATAGCAAAGTGATTACAAGTTTGGGTTTTTTTTTTTTAATTTCTAATTCCTTACAGTGAAAAGAGCCATGGTGCCCCATGATAAAAAATTGAAACAACACGATGCCCTGCTGACTTAGAGATAAATGAAACATCAAAACTCTGATAAATATTTAAGGCATTCTGACAGGTTATCTTGACATTAAAACATTCCATTTCCTGCTTCTCTCCTCTCTCTGTGACTCTCTGAATCTCCTTCCCTTCCGGAATCTGTCTCTTCTCTCTTTCTCTCTGAGTCTCTCTCTTCCAGAATCTCTCTCTCTCTCTCTGTCTCTCTCTCTCTGAATCTCTCTCCGACTCTCTCTGTCTCTTTGAATATCTCTCTCTCTCTGAATCTCTTCAAAAGCATCCCATATATAAAAACATATTCCTTAAATATTCAGTTCTATGCAACCAATGAAAAAAGATAATTGAGGCCAATTTGTAGAGGGAAATTGTCTGTGGGAATTAATGTCGGGGAGGGCACAGTGAGGGCACACACAGAGTGTTTTAATATTCCAGGAAAGGACTTCAGATACTAAATCCTCAACAACAGGTTTTGAAATACAATTCCCAAGATGGCTTTGCATTCACAAATCAACTTGACTCCGATTTAGATTAACTTTTTTTTTCAGGGAGATAATTATGTCTAACACCACTTAGGCAATTTGGCTGGAGGTTATTGAGCGGGGGGTGGGGGACGAATCAGAAAAGCATTTCTGGAACTTGATCGAAATAAACCAGGTGAACCTTCTGATCCAAAACCCGAAGCCGAGGCCCTTGCATAGCTGGAGCTGCCAAGAACTGAGTTTGCAATCAGTTTATATTCAAAAGAAGATACTATCGCAGTACGAGGTGAAACGATCTGTGTGCACACATCTCTGAATATTTAGGTAAAATTGAGGGTGTCTTTAGTTTTTACTCTGAAGGGTGGTATGTATATTATACATATGACCGGCAATCACTGGGTACCGGATGATAAGTGATCTCCAAGAAAGCATGCAAACGAACACCCAGCTCCAAAAGGAGCCATTCTCCTCTCCTTCAGTAATTAAGCATTCAAACCAGTAAACAGCTTGGTTGGAATGATTTTTTGACAAATGACCGAGAGCATATCAACCGTAAAACTCAGCTCGGCAAAAATCCCTCAAGCCCAGGAAGCTCAATCAATGTAGAGCAGACAGCAGCCTGGGCAGTGGCAGCATCCTCTCACCCTGAGCCGCATAAATCCAGCGAGGCCTGAATTGCTCCACTAACTTTGACACAAGAAAGGAGGAGGGGGAGGGAGGAAGAGGAGGAGGGGAGGGAGGGGAAGGAGGAGGGGGAGGAGGGGGGGGAGGGAGGAAGAGGGGTAGAAGGGAGAGGATGGGGAAGAGGAGAAGACACCCAACATAATAATGGGATCTATCCTATTCGAGGAGGAGGGGAAAAAGGGGGAGGAGGGGGAGGAGGAGGGAGGGAGGGAAGAGGGGAAAGGGAGGAGGAGGAGGGTAGGCAGGCTCAGGGTGGAAGGAAAGAGAAGGAAGATAAGAAACGCATTTCTCTTTCTGCCTCTTGGTTTGATGCTTCTTCTACTTTGAGGAGTGGATGAAGAGACCAAATTGCACTGTTTCTATTAAGGCAGATAAAACAAACATTCAAAGAGAAGAAGAAAACAAGCCAAGAGACATGAATCAGGGGGTAAAAGGGGAGGCATGGGGTGAGGGTAAGATGATCCTGCCACAAATATGGTCCCTAAGGCATCCCCAAGTAAAAGAATGGATGCAAAATGCAAGCACACAATTTTAAACTCAGTCTACGAGCTATCAATGTGATTGTTAACTTTGGTATTACACTTTCCCAATATTTTATTATGAACATTTTCAAACATACAGCAAAGCTGAAATAATTTTATGGCAAATACCAATTACCCACCACATGTGCTCTACTCTTAGCATTTTACTACACTTGCTTTGTCTCAGAACTTTCCATATGTCCATCCCTCTATCCATCCATCAACCCACCTTATTTTCAGTGCATTTTGAAGTAAATTTCAGACAGCATCACCATTCCCCTACATACTTTTTAGCACACGTGATATTAACTGAAGTTCAGTGTCTGCATTTTTCATGACAATACTTCTTCATATTACTACATGACAACTATGAAATAGTTAATGGAAATTTGCACAAATTGCCAGACAGAATGCACATTCAATTAAAATGAGCATTTTTCCTTCTCCAAAAAAGCCAAATTAAATGGCTACGTATCCACTGCTTATAAACCCATGGCCAATAGGGAGATAAAGATTCTCTGGGAGAACAGAGAAACTGAACTATGTGGTTCTATATAATAGTGAGCAGGGCTTCCCTGGTGGCGCAGTGGATAAGAATCCGCCTGCCAATGCAGGGGACACAGGTTCGATCCCTGGTCCGGGAAGATCCCACATGCTGCGGAGCAACTAAGCCTGTGCGCCACAACTACTGAGCCTGTGCTCTAGAGCCCACGTGCCACAACTACTGAAGCCTGAGCACCTAGAGCCTGTGCTTCACAACAAGGGAAGCCACTGCAATGAGAAGCCCGCACACCGCAATGAAGAGTAGTCCCCGCTCGCTGCAACTAGAGAAAGCCCGCGTGCATCAACGAAGACCCAACACAGCCAAAAATAAATAAATAAATAATTAATTTTTTAAAAAAAAGTGAGCAGACTAGCTGGTAGGAAAGATAGAACCCTACTCCAAAAATGAGGGAAAAATCAGAGTAGAAATAAAGGTTGATGATTTCATAACCAGCACAAAAGGGTGAAACTCAGGAAGCAGTAAGATGAGGAGGGGTAGGCAAGTATCACATCAAGGCAGATGCTTGCCTTAGAGGAAACAGATACATACAAAGGTGTGTACCTGTTACTATCATTACTTGTATTCCAGGGCAGGGGAATGGAAGAACATTATGATAAGATGACCTGGAAAGCCTAAAGAAGTTGACAATGTTTAGCTGAGAGTATCACCTCCTTCTTTAAAGATGAGCAAACACAGAAAAGAACACCACTTCCAAGCAACAGCAAATTCCGGCTATAGGGAGTATCCTCTCAGATCTCAAAATCCAACAAGTATTAGAAAAATGTGAAGTTTTTTGTGGCCAATTTCTTGGTTCATCCTCCCAACTTTGCTCACATGGATGGAGCATATTAATTAGACTGAGATCATTCCATTCCATCCAAGAATGTCAAAGTTATTGGAGGTTTGGAGCACATCCAAATTTCATCTCAATCTATCACTTCAATATTATAGATGACAAATCAATATTTTTAATACTTTTTCCATCTTAATGTTTTCTGATGGAATGGAGCCAGCACATCCTGCTAGAAATATGCAGATGACTAAGGCTATACCTTGAACATAATGGAATGCAAAAACACTGGTTTTATGGTCCGTGCAGGCAGTGGGGTCACTGGAGTAGATGGACGCACAGCAGGAGTTGCAGAAATTAACACCTTTCTGATGTTGAAAACAGCAGTAACTTGTTACTGAGTCACCTATTCCAACTGGGATCCTATTAAAGTGCTTGATTTGAGGGCAAGGACATAAAATCTCAATTAAAAATACTGTTTGCTAAATCCTAGACACACGCTGGCACCCGTGGAAATTTCATATAAACCAGCAGCGCATCTCCATCTAAAATTCAATTATGTTAAGTCCAAGGTGGTACCTGGTCGGAGACAGCTTCGTTATGAAAATAATAACAAGTGGGTTACGATAATCACTCATTCTTCCTAAAACCAGGAGGGTATTAAACTGTGAGGGTTCGACACCCGGGATTGCAGCTCCTGGCTTTATCAGCTCATACATTTTAAGTAGCAAGCGAAGGATAACCAAGGGACTGAAGAAATAAAGCACAGTTACTGGCTTTCTTCGACATTTTCTGCGGTCCATGGCAAATAAATTTCAAAACTCTCAAGTCAGGTGATGGAGGAAGTACTATATGTTCTACCTTTGTAGTATTTAATCCAGCTGGTGACTGCATAACCATCTCACTTATAAATGAGGCAAATAGTTGCTGCAGATGAAACTAGACATAGAAAATGAGGACGTTCAGTCTATCCATGTATAAATGTTCCAAGCATACTGACCACATCCCTTCAGGGTGTTACCGACCAGGGTTCTTGGCTTCCTTAGTCGATAGAAATCAATAAAAGGTCACGCAAGAAATTCAGCCAAGGCTTTACTGGGGCTCCTGCTGCAGCAGGTGGTAGGAAAAACAAGTAACAGTTTCGTTCCTGGAGGGGGGCAGCTGGTTCCTTATATGGGGTGAGGGTAGGGGTGGGTCCAGGGGTTGGGCCAGAGGGGTAGCTTAGGTGGTTTGCCCGCCCCCTTTGGTGGTGTTGAGTGCAGAGGGCATGCGCAGTACCCTGTTTTTGCTCCCGGCTCTTCAGAAGTATCAGTTGGGTTTTTGGTTTTTTTGTATCTTGTTTCCATAGTTTGCCCCAACTGCGCATGTAAGCAGTTACTTTAAGTCCCTTATAATTTCTTTGTATTCTGTTGCTCAGGGAGACAAGGAGATGTTTGTCCAGGTGCAAGCACTGCAGCAAAGGGTCCCAGGGCCCAGCCTGTCTTAAGGGTACTTTCCACCGCATTTCTCTTTGATTAGCACGTGTTCTAAATAAATACATCTTCAATCCATCCACTTCTCTGGTTTGGGCCACTGCTCTTTCTCTCCCATATCACTGAAATACTTCCCTCTCAGCCCTCTACACCTTGTGCAGGCTACAGTCACCAAAAGTGATCTGATAATCTACATCAGAGTGTGGTACTCTCCTACTTAGAATCTGTCATTATCCCTCACTGTATTTTAAATAAAACATAAACTCCTTAAAAGGCCTTTCTCTACAACTCCATTTCCTACCCATCCCCTGACTCATCCTCCATGCTTGAGGGCATCAGCCTTTCTTAGGTATTTCCCATTCTGTCTCTGTTTCTAGAATGTTCTCTGTCCTCTGTGACCAGCTGGCACCTTCACATCACTTAGATCTCTGTTTCAATGGGTCCTTCTCCAAGAGAAGGCTGGCCAGCTGACCTGAAGCAAATGCCCCTGTACCTTCCACCAGCATTCACTATTTCAGCCCTCTGGTTTCTTCAGGACACAAGTCCCTCTTGGCATTACTTGTTATCATTTGTTTTTCATGTTTTTCCTGTTTCCACCAATAAAATAATCAGTCCATGAAGGCAAAGGCCTCTCTCTCACTCACCACTCTACCCCCAGTGTATGTGGTAGCCCCTCAACAATATCAATAAATAATAACCCACTGACTTAATGATTGAATGTTTCTGTCCTAGGGTCATGGCAGATGTCACTTTTTATATCAATTACCAAATTTATATCTATCACAGTGATGGACAAGGCATACCTGTAGATGCCATACTCTGGTCACCAGTTTATTTTAATGCTCTTCACCAGTTTATTTTAGTCTCTGATACACTGCTGGTGACACCACACCAAGAAACATATATCAAGAAATACTAAATTCGAATTAAAAAACAGAGTATTTGAGTAGTCTGAAAACATAAAATTATGCTCAAGCCAGCCCAGTTTCAGCTCCCGCTGCTATTTTAAGCCCAGTTGCAATTAAGTGCCTAAATGCCATAATATCACATCCATCACCAACCTCCTCTCTATGACCCATTATTAAAACCAAGAAGTGCTGTGAGGCTATGAGAATTATTCAATACAAATGACTTAAAAGCTATTGATAAATTTACCTTTAACAAATGCCCTCTGGTAGAGCCCATGATTCAATAGGTTTTGTTATTTTTTTCCCCTTTTCCTGGATCCCATTCTGCTTTATCCAGCACACCACTCAATGCAGACACACAGCTGCAGTTCTGACAGTAACAGAAAGATCATAACCCGATACACCTCTACTGAAATCTTAATGTTAGCCCCTGGGTGATAGCTACATCAATTTCAAAGATGTCCTTCCAACCCAAGACTGTTAGAAAGAAAAATTCATAAAACTCTGAGAGTACCCCCTTTTCATTTGTGTGTTGACTAACTCTCAACAGCCGGAGACAGTTAGCTTGGTCCTTATTATATTCTGAGGATGTAGAGAAAGAGAAGTCTTTCAGAAATGTGTTTCCTGCTATTATTCCAAGGGAGACAGAAAGCAAGAGGAAATGAAAACATTTTACATTGCATTCTTCAGTGATTTTAATCATAAGGCTGCTCTGTTGATACTGAAAAACTTTCCAAGTCACTGTTATTCTTAAGCAAGAATCTGTGCATGGCAAGGCTGTGGGCTCATTATTCAATGAGGTCACTTGGATTTGTTACCCTTGATATACCGATTAGGAAAGAGAGCCCTGGAGATGAAGAACGTATAGGAGGTCAATAAACTGTGCAATGAAGGGAGAGAGAAGGAGCTTTGAAATCAGCTTGGCTGCGTCCTGGGTACGTGCTCATGGCAGGTTATTTATACTCCCCTGGACCTCAGTGTCCTCATCTGTAAAGTGGGGAAAATATAAGCCCCACTTCCTGGGACGGTTATGCATATAAAGCACCCGAGTAACAGGAACAACAGCAAGAACCAGCATCCACTGAGTGCTTCTTGGGGGAATAACGATGGTGATCACCTTGCCCCAGGCACTGTGTGAAGTGCTTTATATTTATCTCCATTCTCGCATTTAATCATGTTGATGTCATTGCTTACCTACTGTAAGAATGAAGAATTCAGACTCAGAGGAAAAGGGCAACTTGTCCAAACAAAATCTTGCTTCTAATCCATAGCAGACCCAGGACTCATATCCCGATCTGTCTGAGGGCACGACCTGCTCTCTTGAACACTACATGGCCCTCCTAGTAGATTCTCATGAAATATTGGCCTTTGATATCACCTGTGGACAGGTAGGTCTGACTTTTCATGGATACCCAGATTAGGTCCTCCCACCATATACCCTCATGATCTTTTATTCTTCCCTTTCAAAAGCATTTACCCCACTCATAATGATTATCTGAGGTCCATGTTCTTCCTTAGACGAAGTCAGGGACCTTGCCAGTCTTACTGTGGAATCCCTGACATCTTGTAGGTAACTCAACAAAATCTTATTGAATGAAGGATAGAAACTAAGATGAGCAATTATAACCTCTGAGAATTCTTAATACATCAAAACCATATTCAAATGCTCTATACTCCAAAAAACATATATATATATACATATATATGTATGTATGTATTATATATGTATGTGCGTGTGTGTCTGTCTATCTATCTATCTATCATCTATCTATCTATCTATCTGGGGTGGGGGAGGAAGAAGAAGGAAGAGGAGGAGGAGGAGGAGGGAAGACTGGGCTGTATATCTCTGGTATCTACACACAGCATGGCACTGAACCCGTAATGGTATTCAATCAAAAATACGTTTATTGCCTAATTGGGATGCTAGTAAATCACACCAAAAGTAATATCAGAAAAAAAATTCTTACCAGATTAAAATTAGATACACAAGTTCAGTTAACACAAAAAAGTATCAGCAAAATGGCACAATAAATAAGAGTGTCACTACTCGTGAAAAGTCCATCAAGTCACACAACTAAGTTCTGTATGTGTCTTTTAAAAGGGGAGGGTGTTAGCAAACACAGCCTAATCCTCATGATGCTGAGGTTGACAGAGTGTTATGTTTTCCACCAGTTTTACAATTGTGAAGCTATAAGGTATGGATTGCCTATGAAAGTTTTATGTGGGGAAAATGACTTTGGATGGTGGGTCGGGGCTGAGAATAAATCGTGATTCAGATGCATCTGGGCATGCAGGTTGACAACTCCAGGAATCTATTCACAGGAGCTGGTATCCATAAGATAGAGAGTGTCCAGAATATGTGTTTCTACTTGTGCAAAAGGGGGAAATAATTGGGGGCAGCATGGCACAGCAAGTTGGTTTTTTTTTCATGTAAGACACAATATCTGAGATTTTTAAAGAGAGGAGCCGCAGAAGATGCTGGAAGTACCACTTTTAGGAGGGATTCTGTGAACATTCCATCAACAGTACTTCTTATAATATATCCCAGGTGACACCATGCAGCCTGCTAAAGTCATTTAACAGTCTCCTCACTTGGTACAGCACACAGGCCTGCTCTGGTAGGATGAGGCATACAGAGGAGATCTACTACAACACTGGTGGGCTGACTAATGTCTCAGAAGCCTGTGGAGAGGGGATGCCCGCAGTGTAGCAGAGCTCCATGGGATGGAATGAGACTAGAGTTTGCACACAAATGACACACCTGGTAGCGTCTGCCAAATACTTTGAGAAGATGGCTGGAAGATGGAGTTCCCATGGGCTAGACATCAACGTTTGAGTTATTCTGTTTAATGAAGCCTCACATGCACTTATAGACTGGTGAGCACTAATGACATTTGGAATACATTCACCGATATTCCTCCTTTCTACCCTGTACACATTTGATATAGTGATAAGCCCAAAGTAGGAGCTCAATGAAATTGATAATGGTTAAGGTTTAATGAGACAACAACAGCACCACTGTCTGATAACTATGGCTTTATATCAAGTCTGGAAATCATGTAGTATCAGTGCCTCCCCCAACTTCTTCATTTTTTTCACAGTATTTTAGACACTCTAGGTCATTTGTATTTCATTATGAAATTTAGAATCCCTTTGTCAATTTCTACAAAAAAAGTTGGCTGATATTTGATTGGTATTATGTTGAATCTATAGATCAATTAGGTGAGAACAGATATCTTAACAATAATGAGCCCTTCTTGCGATATAATTGACATACACCATTGTGTACCTTTGAGGTGTATACTATATGTATCAAATAACATCAATTGCTTAATCATTAAAGAAACAACGCTTTCAATCTATGCACGTGGTATCAGCATATGTGTTCATTTTTTTAGGTCTTCTTTAATTTACTTCAGCTGTTTTGTAGTTTTTAGAGTGTAGGAAGGACTTGAATATCTTTTATTAGATTTGTCCCTCCAAGTATTTCTCTTTTTTAATGCTATTGCAAATAGCATTTTAAAATTTCAATTTCCAAATTTTTTACACTAATATATAGAAATACAATTGACTTATGCACATTGATATTGCATCCTGCAACCTGATAACTGTCTCCTTAGTTCAAGTAGCTTTTTTTGTAGGTGCCATCACATTTTCTACATAGTTGATTATACTATGAATAAAGATTATTTTATTCCTTCCTTTTCAAACTAGATGCATTTTTATCACTTTTTCTTACTTTATTGCACTGGCTAAAACCTCTAGTACAATGTGGAATAGAAGTAGAAAAGCTGATACCTTTGTCTTGTTCCCAATCTTAGGGGTAGAACATTTGGTATTTACCCATTAAGCATGATACTGTACATTTTTCATAGATGCCTTTTATCAGATTGAGGAATATTTCCTCTATTCTTACTTTGCTGAGAATTTTTATCAGGAATGGAGATTGGATTTTGCCAAATGTCTTTTCTGCATCTATTAAGATGATAAAGTGTTTTGATATTTTTTTTTGTTTGTTTGTTTGTTTTTTGTTTTTTTTTTTTTGTGGTATGCGGGCCTCACACCGCTGTGGCCTCTCCCGTTGCGGAGCACAGGCTCCGGACGCGCAGGCTCAGCGGCCATGGCCCACGGGCCCAGCCGCTCCGCGGCATGCGGGATCCTCCCAGACCGGGGCGCGAACCCGGTTCCCCTGCATCGGCAGGCGGACGCGCAACCACTGCGCCACCAGGGAAGCCCTGATATTTTTTAATTTGTTAATATGATGAATCATATAGACTGATTTCCAAATCTTAAAGCATCTTTGCAATCCTGGAATAAAATCTACTTTTTTCATGATATATTATCTTTTTATATATTAGTCGATTTGATTTGCTATATTTTGTTTAGAATTTTCACATGGTTATCCATGAGAGATACTAGTCTGAACTTTTCTGGTTTTAGTATCAGAGTATTGCTGGTCTCTCAGAATAAGTTTGGAAGTAACTTTTTTCTTTCCTATTTATGGAATAAATTTTTATAAAATTCATCAGTAAAGTAATCTGAGCCTGGAATTTTCTTTTCAAAAGATTTTAAACTGCAGATTCATTTTATTTGATAGATATCAGGAAATTCAGATTATCTAATTCTTCATGAGTGAACTCTGTGTGCCTTTCAAAGAATTTGAATTTCATGGCATAAAGTTGTTCATAGCAGTCCCTTAATACCCTTTTAATATTTGTAGTGATGTCACCTCTTTCATTCCTGATACTGTAATTGGTATCTATCTCTTTCTTTTCTAAGTCTGGCTAAAAGTCTATTGATTTTATTGATCTTCTCAAAGAATGAGATTTTGGTTTTATTGATTTTCTCATTTTTGGCCCGTTTTCTCTTTTGTTGATTTCTACTCTGATCTTCATTATTTCCTTTCTTCTACTTAACTTGAGTTTAACTTCTTCCATTTCTATTTCTCTAAGGTCATAAATGAATCAATTTATTTGAGAGTTTTTCATTCTAATATGGATGTTTAATGCTATAAAATTCTCCCTAAGCACTTTTTAGAGACACCACACAAAATTTGATCTGCTGTGCATTTTCATTAAGGTCAATGTCTCTTTTGGCTTCCCTTTAGATTCCTCTTTAACCCATGGATTATTTATAAGTGAGCTGTTTAGTTTGCAAGTGTTTGGAGATTTTCTTTCTGTCAGTTATTTCTAGTTTGATTCTGTTGTGATCAGAGAACATATTCTATGACTTTTAACTCTCTTAAATTTGTTGAGGTTTTTTTGTTTGTCCAGCCCAGTCTACTAAAATAGGGCCTCTTTTGCTTTTGGGGTAAACAGTTCTATAGTCGCTACCTAGAACAAGTTGATTCACAGTGTTGTTCAAATCTTCTATATACTTAATGATTTCTGGCTACCTGTTCTATCAGTTATTGAGAAACTAGTAGTGAAATCTCTAGCTCTTTCTCTTTGCCTTCTTATTTGTTTTAGTTTCATTTATTTCAAAGTTCTATTGTCAGGTGTATAAACATTTAAGATTGTATTGCCATCTTGGTTAACTGACCATTTTTCATTATGTAACAACTTTTCTTACCCCTAGTAGTGTTCTTTTTTCCTAGCTTCTTAAGATTAACATAGCTACTCCAGTATTCTTTAGAGTACTGTTAGCATGGCTTATCTCTTTTCACTTTTTATTGTTAACTTGTGTCTTTATATTTAAATTGTGTTTCCTGTAGCAAGCCTATAACTGGGTCTTATTTTTTATTCATTCTGACAAACTCTCCTTCTTAACTGGGCATATTTAGATTATTTGTATTTAATATAATTATTGATATAGTTAGGTTTAAATCTATAATCAATTTGTTCTATCTGTTCTTTGTTCCCTTTTTCCTCATTTTGTCTATTTTTGGATTAATTGTGTGATTCCATTTTATCTCCCATATTGGCTTATTAGCTTTAACTATATTTTATCATATTAGTGGATGATTTAGGGTTTATAATATACACTTTTAAAGCTATACCTTTATAACTTTTTGTTTTGAAATAATTAGAGATTCAGAGATAGTTGCAAAGATAGTACAGGGAGGTCCTGCACCCTCTTCACCCAGTTGGTGACATTGGTGATTCATTGGTTATGTTTTTTAGTATGATGTAGTATAATATCATAACCAGATATTGACATTGATGTGTCTGTATTGTTTATACCATTTAGCCACAGGTAGATTTGTGTAACCACTACCACAAGCAAGATACAGAACCAGTTCATCACCACAGTGATCCCCTTCATGCTACTCCTTTATGTCACAACCATCTCCTTTTCTTCCACAATCCTTAACTCCTGGAAACCACTAATTTTTAATCTATACAATTGCTATGAAAATTGTGTGCAGGTTGGTTTGTTGTTGTTTGTTTGAACATAAGTTTTCATTTCTCTGGGATAAGTTCCTAGAATTGTGTTTGCTGGATCATATGGTAAGTGTATATTTTCTTTCAAAAACTACCAAACTATTTTCCACAAGGGCTCTGTCATCTTATACTCCCACCAACAATGTATGAAAGATCCAGATTCTCTGGATTCTTGTCAGCTCTTGGTACTGTTCTTATTTTTGATTTTATCTTTTCTAATATGTATGCAGTGGTAGCTCATCATGTTCTCAATTTGCATTTCCCTAATGGCTAGCGATGTTGAACATCTTTTCACGTGCTTACTCGCACATACATATTCTCTTTGGTAAAATGTCTCTTCAAGTCTTTTGTCCATTTCCTAATTGAATTTATCTGTTGACTTTTGACAGTTTTCAAAATATATTTTCGATACTAGTTTTTATCAGACATCTACTCTGCAAATATTAGTAGCTTGTCTTTCCAATATCTTAGTGGAGTTGTTCACAGAGCAAAGGTTTAATTTTAATTAAGTCCAGTTTATCTTTTAAAAAAATGTTTATGGGTAGTCCTTTTGGTATCATGTCACCAAACTCTAAGTTCTAAATATTTTCTCCTATGTTATCATCTAAAATTCTATGGTTTTATATTTAACATTTAATCAATGATCCATTCTGAGTTAATTTTTTACGAGATGTGTGAGGTTTAGATCAAGATTCTTTTTTTCTCTTTTTGGCCTATGTATATTTGGATATCCAATTGTTCCAGCACCATTAGTTGAAAAGACTGTCTTTCCTCCATTGAATTGCTTTTGCACCATTGTCAAAAATCACTGGCTATTCGTGTGTGAAGCTATTTCTATGTTCTCTATTCTGTTTGATTGATCTATGTGTCCATCCCCCAGCAAATACCACACTGTAAAGACTACTGAAACAACATAATAAGTCTTGAAACTGGGTGGACTGATTTCTTTCACCTTATTCCTCTTTTTCAAAATTGTTTTAGCTATTCTAGTTTTTCTGCCTATCCATATAAATTTTAGAATAATCTTGTCTACATCTACAAAAAAGTCTTGCTGGGATTTTGATAGGAATTGCATTAAATCTCTATATCAATCTGGGGAGAACTGGCATCTTGACTATGTTGAGTCTTTCAATACATGAACACAGTATGGGTCTCCACTTATTCAGCTCTTTTCTTTTTCTCATCAGCATTTGGAAGTTTTCAGCATACAAGTCCTGCATGTGTTTTGTTAGATGTACACCTAACATTTTTTTGTTTGTTTTGGGGTTTTTGTTTTGTTTTGTTTTGTTTTTAATCTTGTATCCTGTGAGTTTGCTGAGCTAACTTACAGTCCACAAAGTGGTCTTTCTTGGTAGATTCCTTGGGATTTTCTACACAATCATGTCATCCACAAACAGGGACAGTCTTCCTTCTTCACTTATAATCTGTTTGTCTTTTGTGCTAGCTAGAACTTCCATAATATCTTGAATAGCAGAGGTGACTTGTTCCCCATCTCAGGGGAAAATCATTCAGTCTTTCACCTTTAAATACAATATTAGCTGTAGGTTTTTTGCACATGTTCTTTATCAATTTAAGGAAATTGCCCCCTATTCTTAGTTTTCTGAGAGTTCTGGGTGGGTCTTCAATTTTGTCAAATGCTTTTTCTGCATCAACTGATATGATCACATGATTGTCCCCCTTTAGCCTATCAATATGGTGGATTTAGCCTATCAATATGGTGGATTATGCTGATTGAATTTTGAATATTTAACCAGTGTTGCATCCCTAGAATATTCCCCCCTAGGTCATGGTGTATAATTGTTTTATATACTGCTGAATTCTATTTGCAAATTTTTGTCAAGTATGTTACATCCATATTCATGAGGGATATCGATCTGCAGGTTTTTTTTTTTCTTTTTTCTTTTTATACTGTCTTTGTCTGGTTTTGGTGTCAGGGCATAATGGCTTCATAAAATAACTTGGGATATGTTCCATTCTCTTCTATTTTCTGGAAGATATTGTGTAGAATTGGTGTTAAGTGTTCTTTAAACATTGGTAGAATTCTCCAGTGAAACCACCTGGACTTTGTGGGGAAGTTCTAAAATTACAAATTCAATTTCCTTAGCAGTTATAGCGTTATTCAAATCATCTCTTTCATATTGGGTGAATTGTGGTAGTTTGTACTTTACAAGGGATTGGTCTATTTTATTTAAGTTGTCAAATTTACGTGTGTAGAGTTGTTCATAGTATTCTTTTATTATCCATTTTAATGTCTGCAGGGTCTATAGCAATATCCCATTTCATTCCTGATGTTGGTGATTATTGTCCTCTTTCTTTTTTCCCTGTCACTCTTGCTAGAGGTTTGTAATTTTTAAAAAATCTTTTTAGAGAGCCAGATTTTCTTTATTGTTTTTCTGTTTTCAATTCCCTGACATTTGCTCCAGTCTTATTTCCTGTCTCATTTGTGCTTGCTGGGGGTTTATTTAGTTCTTCTTTCTCTATTTTCTTGAAGCAGGAGCTTATTTATTCATTTTTAGACTTTTCGCTTTTTTACTGAAAGACTTAATACTATACATTTCCCTCTCAGCACTGCTTTAGCTGTGTCTCACAAGTTTTAATATGCTTTTTTTGTGTGTGTGTGATACGCGGGCCTCTCACTGTTGTGGCCTCTCCCGTTGCGGAGCACAGGCTCCGGACGCACAGGATCAGCGGCCATGGCTTACAGGCCCAGCCGCTCCGCGGCATGTGGGATCCTCCCGGACCGGGGCACGAACCCGTGTCCCCTGCATCGGCAGGCGGATTCTCAACCACTGCGCCACCAGGGAAGCCCCACAAGTTTTAATATGTTATATTTTTCTTTTCATTAAGTTCAATGTATTTTTAAAAATTTATCTTGAGATTTCTTGGACCCATGGATTACCTAGAATTTTACTGGTTAGTTTCCAAGTGTTTGGAGATTTTCCTGTTATCTTTATGTTCAGGACATGGTCTATCTTAGTATATGGCCCATGGGCTCCTGAAAAGAATGTAGATTGTGCTGTTTCGGGGTGGAGTTTTTTACAAATGTTGGTTACGTCCTGTTGGTTGATGGCGCTGAGTTCTTTTCTAGTCTTATTGATATCTGATCTAGTTGTTCCATCAATTGTTGAAAGAGGGATGTCTAAGCCTCTGATTATAAGTATGGAATTTTCTACAATTTTTTTTGGTTCTATCCATTTTTGATTCATATTTTACAGCTCTTTTCTTTGGTAGATACACATTTAGGAGGTCTATAAATTATCTCCTGGGTTTTGACTCTCCTCTCTAGTACTCTGTCCTAAGTATGATAGGTGCCTTGATCCCTGAACAACCAGCTCTTTGTTTTTTGTTTTCTGTTTTTTTTCTTTGGCTGCACTGTGTGGCATGTGGGATCCTAGTTCCCTGACCAGGGATCGAATCCATGCCCTCGGCAGTGGAAGCATGGAGTCCTAACCACTGGAGCTCCATGGAAGTCCCCTGGACAACCAGTTCTGATCCCTCAGTGCAGGGAGTCCACCAGCCTTCACCTGGGTTCTCCTTCTCTCTGCATGGAAACTCTCTTAAGTCAGTAAGCTAGGGCAATAGTAGGGCTCACCTCATTTGTTCCCTATCTCTCAAGGGTCACTGTCTGTCACTGCCTGGTGTACAGTGCCATAGATTGAATGTCTCCCCACCTCTCCCCCGCTATTCATATGCTGACACTTAATCCCCATTGTGATGGTATTTGGAGGTGAGGCCTTTGGGAGGTGATTAGTCATGAGGGCGGAGTCCTCATGAATGAGATTCGTGCTCTTTTACCAGAGACCCCAAAGAGCTCCCTGACCCCTTCCACCATGTGAAGACATAGCAAGAGGATGGCCCTCTATGAACCATGAAGTGGATTCTCACCAGACGCTGAATCTGCCGGAGCCTTAAGCTTGGACTCCCAAGCCTCCACAACTGTGATAAATGAATTTCAGTTTGTTTTTAAGCCACCCGGTCTACGTTATATTTTTTATATATCAGCACACATGGACTAAGACCCACAGTGTTATGCAAACCATCATTTCATGCATTTTGTCCATTATATAGACATTTAAGTTGAGAGATTAAATCTGGTCCCTGTTTTTCCCTCTTGGCCAGAACTAGAACTCCAACCTCATTTTTTTAAGAATTAGTGAAGAAAAGGAAAGCAAATGTCCTTTGTCATTTCTGTTTTCCATTGTAGAGACACATTATTATACATAAAGGCAATAGTTGGCAATTATTTAACACTTTGCTCTGGGCCAGGCACTCTGCTAAGGAATGCTCACCCATTAGCCTACCAAAAAAATATTTTGAAGCCCTCATAGCTTCTGCCATCATTAAAAAATACAGTGCAAGCGTTTTGTTTAAGAAAAGTCTACAATATTCTAAATGAAAGGGGTTACTAACTGAAATATAAATAGCCATGATATAGGATACTTCCCCTCCGTTTAATAAATGGATTGTTATTGACATCTCACACTTCATTTGTGTACCTGGACACAAAACCAACATAAGGCTTCAGGACATTAAGAAACCAGCCCATCTTGAATCTGATTAACATTCTTCACTCTTTTGAATTGAATTTCTTTGCTCAGCCCTCACATCAAATAAGCCTCAGGTGAGACAATGCATCCCAGAAGCAGAGTTCAGTTTAAAACAGGAGGTCAGTAGGAATGACCACTAGAAAGCTGATAGGCACCAGACAGTAGGTTTCTAGCCAGTTGGGCAGGAAGAGAAATAGCATGGTTTTTCTTCCCACTTTCAATATTTGCATTCTGTTTCAGTACTGTGATACGTGCTTACATGCACACCCAAGATTTCTTCTAGTGTTTTTGCCTGGTAATTTAAACAACGGATCAACCTAGTTAACTTTTAGACTCCTAAAAAGAAACAATAATGAATAAGTACAGGGCAAATCGCAGCTGGTCTTTTGCAGGAAAAATGTGGGGAGATGCAAAAATATTATAACTCCTTACCTATTCAAATTATATTGCCTTATCATTTACTGGTCTTAGCCAAATATCTCTAATTCTTGCCAATATCCTTAATAGCTTCACCTCTCTTATTTCCTTTATTGTAAGCTTCATGAAGGGAAGACCATATCTGTCTTATGTACTGCTGATTCTTCAGTGCCTGCTATGTGTCTGACACATGGTAGATGCTCACTGAATACTGTTTAAAGGAGATTCACCTCTTTCAGAAAGTCTCTAGGTCAGGGATACATGGCAGGTACAGGACTTGTACGCTGCTACTCCTCCATGCCTGACCCATGACGTACATCACTAATCGGTCATGGCACTCCTCCCTGCTCAATCTACACCCAGGCTCAGAATCCACTGCTTCAGACTCCAAGTAGCTCACTTGCCCATCTCCCCTGCCCCTTTCCAGTGTAGCCACATCTAGAACCCAGTGTATGAATAAATCATTCCACACATAGTCTGAAGAGGACAGAGTAAAACAGAGACGTAATATAAATAACAACCTCTCCTTCTAAACTGCTTTTCTGTGTTAACAGCATACGGGTAATTTCTACCTATGTATGCCCCCATTTTCTGGCTAAAATAATTTGAAGCAGCAATAGGAACTCTTAGATAGGTCAGAAAATATTTGAATAACCATGTTGATGCTTTCCCCAATCCCTTTCAATAAACAAGTTAATCTACCTGAGCAGATCAACTAGGGAAATAAAACACAATTATTCCAAAAATTATAGCAAAAAAAAAAAAAGCCCTCTCATTGTTCAACCATCTGCTTATTCCAAGTGGTCACAGGAGGAGGGCCTCTGAATTATGAAACCAATGGTCCAGTTCCAGGATTCATTTCCTCAGATCTCTGTTCTGCACAGTGGGAGAGGACCACCACCCTGGCTCACTCCCCTTCCTTTCATGCCACTTAGGGGAGTTTCTCATAGTTTCTCCTTTACTGGAGTTTCTCATATCCGGGCTTGAGTGTCTGGGGCAAATGCAACCCCAAAGGGGCAAGACACAGTTAAATAGCAAACAGCACCTGCCATTCGGACGGCTCTGAATAAATACTGGTGAGTAATATCTATTTTCTGAAGGCTTACTCTCGGCCATGGACTGCATGAAAGGATATCTATCTAAAATTTTCTAATCCTAAAAAAAGCCCTGAACAATAGATACAATTTCCCTAATTGACAGGATTGAGTAACCAAGTTCAGAGTTTAAGCAACTCCCCAAGAGCACCCATTGGTGAATGGCTGAGTTGGGACCGGAACTCAGGTTTATTTAACTCCCAAACCCACACTCTTCCCACTAAACCATATGCACATTGTCCCATAAAAGGACAGACCATGTTCATTATTGATAACATCTAGCAATACATCACCAATTTTATTTTTAAGACAATTTTTCATAACGTTTATGAGGCATCAAAAACTTTTGGAAAATTACTCTTCTTTATATGTTGCACCTGTTTCGTTTTATGGATCTAGATTTTGTAAGAAATCTTTTATGCATATTTTAAGTGGAATTTATGTGTCCCTGTTGGGTAGAAGTAAAGGAAGAAAGTGAGAGGAAGAGAAGGAAGGGAAAGGGGGGAGGATCTGATGCCGAGTGCTACATGCAGAAGTCTTCCTTGCAAAGAAGATACCTGTAGAGACAGACCAGGTGTTATCCCAGAGGCAAGAACATCTGGGTAATAGAGACGTCATCCCAGGTGGTTTAGGAGAGCCGTTAAGAATGCAATCTTCTGGGCTTCCCTGGTGGCGCAGTGGTTGAGAGTCCGCCTGCCGATGCAGGGGATACGGGTTCGTACCCCGGTCCGGGAAGATCCCACTTGCCGCGCGGAACGGCTAGGCCCGTGAGCCATGGCCGCAGAGACCACGACAGGGGGAGGCCCTAGTACCGGGGAAAAAAAAAAAAAAAAAAAAAAAAAAGAATGCAATCTTCTGATTGACTTGGACTGAACTCCCAGTTGGTCACTTACTCTTTGGGGCAATTTGAATGAGTTACTTAACTTCCTGCACCCAGGTCCTCTTCTCTAACGTGGGGATATTAATACCTTCACCCCCAGGTTTATTGAGAGGATTAAATGAGATAATCCATGTCAAGAAAATGGCCACCTAAACACAAATGTTCTGTGAATTTGAGCTGTTATGATCAACGATTAGCAATCTTGTGTATTCAAAACTCAGCCCACAGGATATTCTTTTCTTCCTCTTGAACAAAGCAAATACATCTATACAAACCCTTCAATGTTCAGTACTCAACAAAGGGCCTTTACAGACATTCATTGAGAGTTGAACGGAGGGGTCAGACTTCACACAGCTGCCAGGCTCACGGATGTGGGCTGGGATCCAAAGCAAAAAAGAGTTGAAATTAAGCTGTTGAACTCTGTGTAATTCTGGCAGAAGGCTGTGCAAGCCAGTAAGATGATTGGAACTTCACATTCAGGCGGACTGTGTGGAAGTTCTTTAAGACATACATCCGTGGCAAGAAGAAGCACATACATGTGCTACATCTCAGTGATGCCAGGACTGAGCCTTGAGTCCCCCAAACTCTTGGATAGATTTTGTCTTTATTGTGACCCTTTGGGCAAAGATGCTATTCAGACTATCTAACCACCAGTCCCCTGGACAACATGGCACCACCAACTGGAATGGACACTGGCCGCGCACCCCAGGAGAACATCAGCTCTGCAGTGAGGGCCTCCTCTTCTGTCTACCGGCAAGGCATCGAGATGGCATTAGAACCCAGCTCTGTCAGATTCCCGAACTCAGGGTTTCTTTGTTTGTTCATTTGTTGTGGGGTTGTTTTATTTAATGATTTTACTTGGAGGGCAGTTTTAGGTTCACAGCAAAATTGAGAGGAATGTACAGAGATTTTCCATATCACCTCCATCCCCCCACATACATAACCTCCACCACTATGGACATCCACCACCCGAGGGGTACATTTGTTACAACTGATGCACCTACATTGACACATCATAACCCCTCAAAGCCTACAGTTTTCATTAGGGTTCATGCTTGGTGTTACATATTCTATGGATTTGGACAAATGTATAAGAACATGTATCCATCATTATAGTATCATACAGAGTATTTTCATTGCCCTAAAAGAGCTCAGGTTTTCAACCACTGTAGGTTATAATCATCATTTATATGGGCTACATATTAATTATGAAATGGTTTATTACAAAAATATTTGACTAGCTTGACTTAGCAAATTCTTCTGTTGCGCTAAGAAAACCCACAATGAAATCTTTTTAAATTTAATTTTTGGGAGCCTGTAGCTTTGAGGAGATTCAGCTGACAGGTACAGTCTCCGCTCTGATACATGGGTGGCGTAAATCAGGTACGCACATCTCGCACATGGGAGGACTACAGACATGCTTAGGTCATGGTTCTTTTTCCATTACATTGAAGGCCAAATTTCAAAAATAGAGTTTGCCTGGGCTCTGGCATCTGCTAACAAGGACATAGTTTAAAAATCAAAACAAAAACACCCACTTTCTAATAACATATAAGAGGAAAAAGGTTGCTTTTGTTCATTATTCACATTTTGACATTTATATTTGTATTTCAGTGTTGTGTATATTTATGTATTTTTGGCACCTTTTATGTCAAAGGGAACCCTATAGGTTTACATCTCTTAATAAGCTAGTTTTTTATTCAAAATAATTTTATTTATTATTTACAATTAAATTGTGATCTCTTTTTAAAAGGGTAAAATTAGCTTTTACTTTGTTCAGAAATTGGTATTTTCCTCACTTGTCATGAAATAGGACACATGGATGAACAGACCTTAAGATATGAATATGTTTTGAAAAGTTTAAATAATGGTTGCCCAAGGTAAAAAAAATACTCGTTATTTACTCTTTAAAAATGTAGGTGTACAGCATGTATGGCTGCAGTAACAGAACATGTGTGTTCTCCTGTGGCATAAATCAGGCTTATGTGCTTTAGGTAACAGAAGATTTCAACATCCTATATAAATGCTAAGCACTCACCTTGTCCTTCCCTACAATCTCCTTCTGTTAGCATACAGGGCTGTTGCCTTGCAGACCTAGTGTGCACTAATCATTGTGGATACTTTGCCACGTGATGGAGGAAAATTCACCTATTCAGGATGAAAAGCAATTGCATGCCACGCCAACTCTGTTCTAGGCTGACATCCTATGTCTATCCCCCCGGAAGAGCTATTCAATGAGCCTGGTGAACTCACTGTCCTTAGTCGCCCCACCCAGGGTGGCAGTGAAGGTGGCTGAGCCAGGGGGGTCACCCGCCTTAAGGCAGCTCATTCCCAGGTTGGCAACTGAGTCAATCAGAGGCTCTCTTCCCTCCTGAGAATTTGAACCGGGGCCTAGGGCTCAGAGCTGGTGAATGCTGGAGCTGGCACTTCACTGTGGATTCTGGACCAGATTTGGCACCACTGTTATGGAGGAAGGAACCAGCTGAGGTTGTAGAGAAGCAGGAATTATGGGTAAGTAGGGGAAGCCAGCCTTTGGGGAGAAGGAAGGATCAGGTATAGAGAGAAGAGAACAGAGACCATGCAGAAGAAGCAGAGGAAAGAGAGAAGGAGAAAAGAGGAATAGACCTCTAAAGTTTCATTTGACTTCTCACAATTGGGTTCCCTGAGATTCTCCTGAATCCTTTAAAAAACTACAAATTCATTTTTAGTAGGCTTGGCTAGCCTCATACATTATTCCTATACGTTGGATTTGAAATGAGCCGAGGATTTGAGAGCAAATAGTTTATTTGGGAGCACAGGGAACCCAGCAGGGGAGAAAGGAAGGTGCACAGAGAAGTAAAGGCATCCTTTAATAAAGGTTCACTAAGAAGCCAGCTACACAATCTGGGGAAACCTGTAAAACACATGCCTCAGCATCCTCCCACCCATGGGTGAGGGAAATGGAGTATTTATACACCAACTCCCAAGAGTCATTGGTTCAGGGCTGCTTGCTGGGGTATTAATTCCTTCACAGTTCTAGTTTCCTAGGAACATAAGCCAAGCAACTTGCCATAATCCTGGGAAACGCCCTCAGGCAGAGAGATAGAGATCCTGCAGCTCCAAGTCTGAAGGAGCAGAGAGACAGGGCAAGCCCAGAGACAGAAGTGGGGAGGGCAGCTTTCTGCAATGTGGGAATTTGGGGTCATTGATTCCCTGTTTCTAAAGTATAGCCATGCACTGGATGTCAACGGTTCACAACCATAGTATCTGCCCACCATTGTGGCAATATTTCCAGATCCTTCTTAGTTATGCTGGACTCTGTTTCCTGATCTATTTTACCATTTCACATTAGACTAGAGCATCTGAATCAAGTCCTCTAGGATCTGACTTTTGTTTCTTCCCCGTAGACTTGCCCCTTTCAGCGACTCACTGGCCATCCTCAGCACTCCCACAGTATCACCCTCTAATTCAGGCTTTCCAAGGGAGGGATGGAACCGGTTTCTGAAAGACAAAGGATATTCCTAAAATAGGAATCTAGAGTCTGGCTTCTGATCTGGGTTGCAAGATAGAAACTTCTGACTGTAGCATAAAAGATTCCAACTTGGCCAGTGGTTCTTAAATACTTGTTCTTGGATCATAATAAGGCTCACTGAGGACCCTGTAAAGATAAGAATCTCTAGACCCTATCCTTGGAGATTCTGATTCAGGAAAACAGGCTGGGGTCTGGGCATCTTGAGCAAAGTTCACTTGTGTTTCTGATCCTCAGCCAGGAATGAGAAACAACTAATAAATGACTAAAGTGTCTTTCATCTCTAGAATTCCGTAATCCACTTAAAAGTCAATTTGCTCTTAGCGTCTCTAATGATGACTCTGAAAATAGTTTGGGGCTCCAGGAGAGCGGCATTTCATGTAAAAGTCCTTACTGACTCATTAGTGGAAACTTGCCACAAAATGACCAATCTCCTTGGCCACCAATAGCATTACTAGCATTCCTGAATCCAACTCCTTTTTCAGGACTGTATCTATGGATCCCACATACTTACTGCTTACTAGATGATATGTTTCATGTTCTAAAATGAACACAAGTGAGATCAAATGAATTCTCACCGTCCTTTGCTCCCCCCTACTTTTAGTGTTTGCACTGGTGAACAATTCTACATCTTCCCATAAAAATCCTTCATATTTGTTCAGGCTTTGCTCCTATGTCCCCTTCTCCTCTCCAGATAGATAAAGAGTTATAATTATTTAGGCTTCTTTTAGGGAAGCAAATACTCAAATCAAATCAAGCAGGGATTACAGAGGTGGAAAAAATGTCTTTTTAACATACAGCCCAGGCATTTCTAAAGAGCATTAAGATTATCGCCATGGTTATTTCCAAACCCTCCAAATTGTTTCCTGGAGGAAACTGCTCAAGAAGTTGAAACACCTGTCAACACATTAAGACCTGAGGTTTTGATAAGCCATTCTTTCTTCTTAAAGTGAGGCATCCCATGCAAGTTTTAGGAAGACACATCATGAGGCCATTCTCTCTTCTAAACAGCTTTCTCCGAAACCTCATTTGTTCTACAAGTAACAGCACTTAACCATGAGAAGTATCACTCCTTCACAGAGGTAGAAACAACCTGACCTAAGTTAACACAGAAGATGACTTTACAGTTCAACTTGCAAATAGGCAGAATTCTCCTTTCACATATATTCTTATTTTCCAACAAACAAATCTGTGATCATAAACAGTCATCCCTCGCTTTCTGCTGGGGATTTGTTCCAGGATCCCCACAGATACCACAATCCAGGGATGCTCAAGTCCATTATTTAAGATGGCGTAGCATCTGCATATAACCTAAGCACATCCTCCTGTACCCTTTAACTCATCTCTACCTTACTTATAATATCTAATACAATATAAATGCTATGTAAACAATTGTAAATACAACACAAATGCTATGTAAACGGTTGCCGGCAGGCAACAAATTCAAATTTTACTTTTTGGAACTTTCTGGAATTTTTTTTCAAATATTTTCAATTCGTAGTTGGTTGAATCCATGAATGTGGAATCCATGGATTGAGGGCCCAACTGTATTAAGGTTTACAGGTCTTAACTTAGAACAGAATGAAGTAAACTCTGCAGACAGCCAGAAACCCTTCGGTAACAAATCACACCCTAGGGTTTTGATAACAGTCCTAGAGGCAGAAGTATTAGGCTGACCAGGCAGCTGCACACAGACATTGTCTTTGGTTTTGCGGTCTACATCAGCATTTTTAAATTTTCTACTGGACTCGTTTGAAGGCTCCTGGAGACTACCCTGCTCATCTTGTTAGCCACTAGAATGGCTGCAGGACTGTAGAACATGGCAGGCACTTGATAAGCAATTTTTTGAATAAATGAGTGAATGAGTGAATTAGATCCACCATGGTTGTTACTCCAGGCTGAATATTAGAATCAATTGGGGAGCTTTTAAAAAACCCTGATGCTCAGACCCCAATCTTAGAGAAATCAAGTCAGAATCTCTGGGGCTCGATGACTCTCCCCCTTTCTCTCTCTCTCTGAAATGTATAATATTATGTATTTCAGGCAATTCTACTGTGCAGTGGTAGCTGAGAAAGAAGAGATCAGAATAATCATATAAAAAACTAAGCTCCTTAGTTTAGTATTTCCATTGCCACAGAAGCTACTCATATCTGAGGCCATTGAGAGTATCTGAAAAACAGGATCAAATGAATATCTAAAGTTATCCCCATATACTTTGTTGATTGTGTTAAATGAAATGAATGCTGGTGAAAGCAGCACTACTTTGACTGTGTGTGTACATACATACATATATACACAGATACACATATACAGGATTAACTAAAAATTCATCAGTTCTTCTATGCCACTGTTTTGAATGGAACTTCAATTAGATTAACTATCTCGATTATGCAGAGAAATTTAGCTTAATGACCTACCATTACTTTAATGGCTTTGAAATTCAGAAGGTAAGAAGACACTGTGTTTCTTCCATTGAGCATTAAACATAAAATGCCTCTGACTGACTGTCATGACAACCCAATTTTATTGCCATTTGAATTATTCAGAATCAATATCCGGCATTAGCCAGCATGGGGAAGCTCAAATATAAGGCAGCGTGTGAAAGCAATGTTTCCCTATATTGAGCAATGTTTCCCTATATTGGGATAATGAGCTGTTTGCTGCATGTCACCACTTCAGATGCATCGAGAATTAACAACTTTATCTTCCCTTTATATTATGTAATAAAAGGATTACTTCATAGAGATGAACAATTTTCAAGGTTATGAAACATTCAAAATACAGTTGGGCTCAAGGAATCTTGCTTCCTCTCTAAGGAGAGAGAAAGGGTTTTAACTGTGTACACAAGAGAGAAATTTGCTAAAGTTATGTTTTTTTAGTTAGTTGATGAGTAAACTGCAACCTTGTATTTCCCCAAGCTGAAAATTGCTTACAGGCAAAAATACGACACCAGAGTCATCTTGTAGAAGCTTCGCTTCAGATGTGACTGTCAGAAGTGGCACTGCTTGAAGAAATTTGCCAAGAAGCATAAAGAAAAAGTTAGGGAACAACAGTATAAAAGGATAAACAGAAAATGTTGGATTGTCGTGTGTTTAGGGTATGGCTGGCCTGATGCTAATAACCCCACTGTGTTATTTCATATAAGTCTCAGAACAAACTCATGAAGGCAGAACTAGGACGATCTCCCCATTTTACAGATAAGGAAGTTAAAGGGATCTAAGGGAATTTTCTTCTCTCTATCTCTAACTGCATGAGGGCTCCAGCTGGGATTCCAAAATAGGCTGTACGATTTCAAAAGGAAATCATGACATTTGATACTCTAAGAATAATCCTGCTCACATGCCATAAGAGGAGGGACAGAGAAACGAAGTAAAATACAATGGAAAACACTGAACACCGAATTGCCTGTCAAGGCAAAAGTCGGATGGGTTCCACTGAAATCAAGGAGGTACTTCAGGGAGGCGCTTACACGTGTCCACCTATGCGATAAGGGGCCGGGGCATCTGTAAGTGGACGCATTCCTCATCCCCACCTCAAGGCAGGAGGAGCTAGCATACCCCCAGCCCCACTTCACACTGAAACTCAGTGTAGCTGCCGAACTCCACTCAAAGAGATCTCCCAAGAGCTGTTTATACTGTTTCCTCTCCCCTCATTAAAGTCCTAGCTCAGGCTAATAAATCAGTGTACAATTTGTGCATAATCTAATTTTTGCCTTGTGCTTCATCTGGTGTAGGTGGAAGCAGGGGAAAAATGAAAAAAAGCAACAACTGGAAAATGAAGACTAATGAGAACTTGGATCCTTAAGAAAATATCCTTTAGAGATGCCCAGTTGGACTTATAGGAAAAAATGAGTGTGAGCTCTTCCTTCTGTGGAATTGTGACTTGTGAGGGTCTATGTATAGCCATATATCCACATATCCAAATATTTGAAAGGCACGATGAGTTTTCTCCGTGCGCAGTCATTTCTCTGGGTCTGCCCTGCCTCCCAGTCTGGGGAGCACACAGGCTGTGCCATTAGGAGGTGTGAACTGTGTCCTGGGTGTGTCCCCTGTTTCTCTTCCCAGACGTTTATAGCGCAGCCAATAATAATTCCCAAACCACCCCCAAGTCATCCCACAGAGAACACTTGGCGTTCCTTAAAACTAGCCAGATATATTAGGTACCCGGGTAGGGAACATAGCAATTACATAAGCTAATGGTATTCAAAGATATAAGTTTAAGGAAGGAGGAGTCACAGAAAAAGAAAAGCATGTTTGCACGGTGAGGGTTTCAATCCAAACACTCCTTGCTAACTTGGTCTTTGGGTGTGCACGCATGATTGAAATCACCGCGTTTGCTGAAGCAGTGGAAGATTACAAGGACAGTGGCCGTTTACTTTAAAGGCATCATTCTCTTCTCTCCTTTTTTTACCGGGACCTGCACAAGCCAAAGCATCTTACTTTGATTTCAGTTTATCTGGTAGCATTTCCACCGTCACCTAGATAGGTTGAGGACAAGTCATGATTTTGTCTCATTTACAAAGTTGGGGGGTGGGGGTGGGGGGGGTTATCTTTTGCTAGTGGAAAATTTGTTTTTGTCCATCGACAGGAAGTAATTTGGAAGGACTCTAATTAAAGCCTTGAGACTATTACATAAAACCAGAGTCACAATGAAGCTCAAAAATTTCCCTCAACAGGGGAAAAACTGATCGAATTCTAGAGAAAACAGGTGAGCTCTTTCTATGCATGAAACCTGGATTCGGTCTTAATAACAGTAAAAAAAGGAAATGTACTGCCCCCTTCTGGCTCCGAAAAACAAAGTCCTATTATATTTAACACTGAATAACATAATGATGTAGGAGTCAGCACGGAACAAATCTTAGATCCTCTCTCTTAGCGGAGAGAGCAAGGTTGATTTGCAATTCTGAAAGGATAATGAAAGGGCCAGTGTTATTATTTAATATAAAAATAGATTTCCTGGTTTCTCTCAAGTGTTTATCATCAGATACAGGGAACAATATGAAACTGAATTACCAAGGATCATCTCTGATAAATCAGATGAAGAACGCTGCTGGAAAAAAGGCAAACTGTGTGAACAGCTCGATGCTTGAGGAGAATACACTGCCCCATAAAACAGCTTAAAACGATAGACTCCTCAACATTTTTGGTTCGTTTACAGAAGAAAGAGAAATATGTCCTGGATGTGGAGTTTGAGAACTGATGACTCAGCAGAGCTCTCAAATGTTGACTTTAAGGAAAATACCCACTTCTCCCAAATTGCTAAGTAGGCATCTCACATGCCTCCAGCCGAGGGCCAGCGTGGGATCCTCCTAGTTTCCCTTTTTCTCCTTGGTTTACACCTGGGTGAGTGCTCTCTGCTCAGCCAGGGAGTGAGGCTGGGAAACAGTGGTGTGAAGCCTAGGGCAGGACACCCAGGTCCCTAAAGTTAAGACCGAAAAGACATAGAAAGACCAGGGTCCAGGTGAGCTCATCACCAGCTACGAAAAATGTTTCTATTCCATTGTAAAAAAATATCTTCACTTGGGACAGATGTATATTACTCTACATCATTCTTTGTTTTAAAAATGAAAGCTTGCCTTTAAAAATATTAATATAGTCACATAATAAAATCAAACAAAAAGCCCACAATATAAAATAGGAAAGAAGACATCCCCTTACTGCCATCTACTTCTGAGGAAACCAGATAGTTTTGCGTGTAGAACCTTCCAGAAATGCTATGTATATGCAAACAAGTTCAATCTATAATTGTATTTTTTTCTACTCAAATAGGAACCTACTCTACATAACATTTTGCCCTTTGTATTTTCATTAATAGTAGACCTTTGAGATCACTCTGCAGTGGTACCTCCAAATTGTTATCTTTTTTTATCCACAGTTGTATGATGCTCCATTTTATGACCTGCATATTTTCAAGTAATCCTCAAACCACTCTGTACAGTAGGTACCTGTATTATGTCATTGTCCAGGTGAGGAACATGAGGAAACTGCTTGTCCAAAGCCACACAGTACTTATTGGGGGAGCCAGGATTTAAGCCCCAATGTCCACAATTTTATCCACTGTCTTAGTCTATTTGGGCTGCTATAACAAAAATGCCATAAACTGGATGGTTTACAAATACCACCGATACCATAAAAACACGTATTTGTCATAGTTCTGGAGGCTTGGAAATCCAAGATCAAGGCACCAGCAGATCCAATGCCTGGTGAGGCTTTGCAGACAATCATCTTGTACCGTACCTGGCAGCAGAGGCTGGGAAGCTCTCTGGGGTCTTTTGAATAAGAGCACTAATCCCCTACATGAGGGCTCCATCCTCATGACCTAATCACCTCCCAGAGGCCCCACCTCCTAAGCAGACTGGTGATTAGGTTTCAATATACAAATTTTGGGGGGACATAAACACTTGTACACTAAGTGCCCCACATACGAACGAGTTCATTCTGAGAGAGCGTTCATAAGTCCAATTTGTTCATAAGTCCAGCAAAGTTAGCCTAGGTATCCAACTATCACAGTCGGCTATATAGTACCATACTGTAATAGGTTTATAATACTTTTCACACAACTAATACATAAAAAACAAACACAAAAAAATAAAGAAAACATTTTTAATCTTACAGTACAGTATCTTGAAAAGTACAGTAGCACCAGCTACATCACCACTGCTTTACGCTTGCTTCCGTGCATCCTGGGCTTGAAATAAAGATACTGTACTACTGTACTCTATACAGTACCGTACAGCAGTACTCTACAAAAGCACAACCACTTGTAGAGAATGCACGCAAGTGACAATGTACACCAGACACGTGAACTAAATTACATGATTGGACATGCGAAGTCACATTCGCATCTTTGAAAGTTCGAAACTTGGAGGTTCGTATGTAGGGGACTCACTGTATTCTAGCATCCACTGTATTATACTGCCTTCCTAAATATTTGCTGTTGCTATTATTCTGCTTTACACTAGTATTAAAAGCCAAGACGCATGGGTTGTGAAAATATTGGTGTCGCCATCACCACTCAGACAACATTGCCTATCCTTCCCTGAAGTCTTAGCATCTCATATCTTTTCTACTTAGCACTGATGGGAGCTACTTAGGGGTGAGTAATCAAGTATCAACAAGCAGAACTTGCAGCACCCCTGAACTGCCTAGAAGCAGAGGGCTCCCTCATCCCCAACCACAAATATGCACTCCAGCCCCCGGGTGGTCAGACTAGGCACAGATGTCAGTGTGCCAAAGCTGTATTTGGATTTCTTACTGATGAATATTACAGCCAATGTACCCATCTGGCCACCGAGAAAAATAATGTAAAAATGAAGATATGCTTACATAATTCATGCAGTATTGATGAACGGGCCCTTAATTCAGACTGCTCCTACAAATCATTTAATTATGAGCTGTGCAACTCTAAGAGAGAAACAGCATTTTAGCCATGTGTAAATGGGTATGGTTTGGAGATTTGAAGTGCACAACACAGAAATTCAAGGCCCCCCCCTTGATTATTATAAAGAAATCTGTGGATTCTCATAAACCCCAGACGAACATGGTACTGAACACAGGAGACTATACTTCTGGGCAAAATGCCATTCGTTTACTTTCAAGGTAAGGATTCCATCAATGGCTTATGCCACTTTCACCAGGAAGTTGTGGATGGAAGTGAGAAAATGAAATGTTGCCAGTTATTCTACAAATGGCACACTTCCTGAGGAGATGGCCAAGATTACATGCCCTGAACACTTCACTACCATTTGGAAAGCTATTATAAACAAACAAACAAACAAAAAAGGAAAAGAAAATAACAAGTGTTGGTGAGGATGTAGAGAAATTAGAACCTTTGTGCGCTGTTAGCAGGTATGTAAAATGGTTCAGCCACTGTGGAAAGCAATATGTCGGTTCCTCAAAAAATTAGAGTTAAGAATATGATCCAGCAGTTCCACTTTGGGGAATAATCCCACAAAAATTGAAAGCAAGGTCTCAAGGAGGCATTTGTACACCCATGCTCAAAGCTGCCTTATTCGCAGTAGGTAAGAAGTGGATGCAGCTCAAGTGTCCATTGAGGGATGAATGGATAAGCAAAATGTGGTATATACATGCCATGTAATATTATTCAGCCTTAAAAAAGGAAGGAAATATGACCCATGCTACAACATGATGAACCTTGAGGATATTACACTAAGCGAAACAAGTCAGTCACAAAAAGCAAACACTGTATGATTCCACTTATACAAGGCCCCTAGAGTCATCTAACTCGTGGAGACAGATGGTAGAATGGTGGTTGCCAGGGGCTGGGGGAGAGGATACGGGGAGTTGTTTATAGTGAGTATAAATCTTCAGTTTTGCAAGATGAAAAAGTTCTGGAAATTGGTTACACAATAATGTGAATATACTTAATACCACTGAACTGTACACTTTAAAATGGTTGAGATGGTAAATATCATTGTATGTGTATTTTACCACAATTAAATTTTGCAAAAAATTATGCAAAGTGGAGACTGGGCATCCAGCAGAGGAAGCATCCCATTATTTATCATGCACTGACTCTGCCTTATGCTGAGCTAAGGGATCTACAGTCATGATCTCTTTGTAATCCTCATGATACTTATGTTAAATAGGCATTGCCCCATCTTCTATGGGGTCCATCTGTGACTTAGAAACCAGCTAACATCATGGTGGCAGCCTGTCAGGGTGAAGTAGATGGATCCAGCAAAAAGAACTAGGGAATCACAGTTTTGCCACCCAGCAATATCCTCCTCCCTTTGGGAGCACCTACTTCATCAGCAAATAGGGTAACGCACTCATGAATGAATCTCAAGTTTCCTACCACATGTATGGGTCCCAGCATGAGCTGACCCCCTCCTGTCTCTAGCTCCATCCCACATATCTCTCCTTCTCACCCACTATATGTCAGAAGTACTGATCTCATTTCTGTTTCTCCACCATGCCAACCCCTTTCCAGACTCAGGGCCTTCGCCTTTGCTGTTCTCCCCGCCTGGCTCATCCTTTCTGGCATTATCCTTGGTTGGCTCCTCCTCCACCTGTAGGTCTCCATTCAAGTGCTACTTCCTCTGAAATGGCTTCACTTTGGAACTAACTGTTCTGAAGATGGGCCTCTCCTACCACCATCAACTATCACCACCATCAATTACTCTATTGTGTCGCTGTACAGATTCCTTTACATCACATATCAAAACCTGTAACTATCGTGTTCACATATCGGCTTACTTCTTTACCATCAATCTCTCCCACTAAAATATACACTTTATAAGAACAAGGATAGGTCGGTATCATTCACCACTTCATCCCCAGGACTTGGAATAGTTCCGGCATACCTGCTACATGGAAAGGACCAATAAATAAATATTAGCTGCTGTTATAATTTTGTATGGTGACATTCTTCTGATAAGACAATGAAGGTGAAGGTTTGAGATAGCTTGGCAAGGAACTCAGTGGTCAGGTTTTCTGCAGAAAATACCCACCAGCTGGGTGAGAACTAGTCACTGGTGCTGAACGAAGACAAAGACATACACCTTCATGCCTTCAACTCCAGGACTCCCTGGGCAGAAGCCATTCTCCCTCTGGGTCAATCAAGGGAATGTCTAAAGAACCCAGTCTTTCCTTTGGGTCCATGTGCAGACTCACATCCCCCACAGCATAGGCTAATGGCACATCCCTGGTCCAGCAGCAGCATCAATAATCAAACCACATGACTGGGGCTTTCAACTGGTTTATCACTTGTCAGTTCCAAAGACACTTGCCGAGCTGACAGAGAGAGTTGTCCGAGATGTGACCTATAAAAATCACTATATTTCTGGGTAAAAGATGACTTACACGTCTCAGGCTCATAGGCTATCTTAATTCATCTGGTTGACTATGCACGATTTTTGGTTGTGAAATCTCTGCCTCTGAACTTCTGAGTTTGGCAGTTTTGAACTTGACATAATGAGTGCCAAAAGGTGTCAAGCAGATTCATCATCCTGCTCAGAAAATTCTCATGTTCTAGTAGATTAGACTCCATTGGAGGGTACACAGTCTAGTACTACCTTATACACACACAGCAAGGTGTGTGGGGGGTTGATTTGTCACAAAAATGAAAAGTTCAAGGCTTCAGGCTCATGTAGATACAGGTGCCAACATTCAAATGATCTCAGAAATGAATATCTTTTTAACATCTTGTTTTGTGTTCAGACTGGCTTTCCCTATTGTCATAGTCCATTCAGGCTGCTATAACAGAATACTATAGACTTAAGGAACAAACATTTATTTCTCACAATTCTGAAGGCTAGGAAATCCAAGATCAAGGCACCAGCAGAGCTGATGTCAGGTGGGAGCCCACGTCCTAGTTTGCATATGGCCACCTTCTCCTTGTATCCTCACATGGTAGAGAGCAGAGAGAGAGAGAGAGAGAGAAACAAAAACAAAAACACTCCTGTCTCTTCTGATAAGGGAACTAATCCCATTCATGAGTGTTCCATCCACATGACCTAATTGCCTCCCAAAGGCCCCGTCTCCAAATATCATCACTTTGGGGGTTAGGTTTCCAACATATAAATTTTGCAAGGGTGCAAACCTTCAGTCTATGGCACCCATGTACTACAACATGGTCATCAGATATCCGAAGCCAGCATTCTATTCATTTCATAACCCCAGGAAAAAGAGTTTCTTTCCAGGAACAAATCTCATTGGATAGAGCTGGTCACGTGCCCATTGGTGAACCAATCACCAGGCCCGGAGAAATGGAAAATGCTGATTGAACAAGCCCGAGTCATGGCAGATATCCATGAGTACAGAGGGAGGTGTCAGTCCTGTCTGAATGACAGGGACTCTAAGAAGGGAAAGTGCAGCTGCTCAAACCATTCCAAGATGGGTTCCATTCGCAGAAGATGGAAGAGTAAGTTCTGGGCAGGCAAGCAAACAAGTAAACAATCAGATTTTAGCTGCAGAAATGGGCATATGAAAGTAGAGCTAGCCACAAAATATGAGAAACACAATGAAACAAAAACATAACAAAACGAAACAAAAGAAAAAACCCTACCCTTTAATGGCACTTCTAATCTCCCAGTTGCATATGTATATTTAGATGTAGTAAAGAAGAGGGACCTGGGGCCGGGGGTTGGCTATCAGAAATACCAAAAAGATGGTAACTGAGGTGGATTTGGAAAGGTGAAGAGGGCCTTGCCCAGGTGGGTAGTCTAGGCAAAGGGAAAGTATGTGCAAAGGCAATTTCTTGCATCATTTCTAACAACAATGCTATGAGGAAGAGTATCATAATCCCCATTTTAGAAATGAAGAAACCCATCCATGGTCACTCTTTCTGTGGGGTTTGCCTCAGGCCAATCTAATTCCCAAAAGAACTCATCTTTTCACCAGGACCACCATGTGCGGTTGAGCACGGTGAGCTCACACAAGTGTGGTGGCTCCATTCCCCTAGATTGTGAGATAAGTAGCGCCCCCTAGAGTCAGGCACTGGAACTCTGGACAACTGTGCATGGTAGCCCTGCATTAACCCCTGGACCAAGGAGACAGGTTTAAGGAGACAGGGATTAAGGCTGAACCTTAATCCCAAGGCACCTTCATACTCTGCTAAGATTCTACAGGGACAGTACTAGTTAACGTTCTCATGAAACACACCATTTTATTTCCTGATTCTGCGTAGCCTACAAGGATTTAAAATGAATTCTGCCATGCAATTCACTTCTTTCCAGTTCTCAGGATAAAAGCCACCCACAAAGAACAAGCCAAGCATTACTAGGCCAGGTGAACAGCGGCATTTTAAAGAAATGGGTTTTCCAAGTGTCTTATCTGGGTGGGAGAGGAAGCCAAAAAAAGGAAAAATCGCTAGAGAAACCAAGCTCAGCCAATCTGGGTTTTTAGCGCTTGACTCCTTGGGAGTTCATTGCAACGGAGGCAATGAAGTTCTGTTAGAGAATAAATTGGTTGGGACACAAAGCTCTTTACAGATTATAACCTCCTTCCTTGCCAATTACAAACTTGGCAATCATTTGTTTATTAACCTAATGGCTTGCTACATTAAATAGCATCACATATTTATAAGGCACCAAGATAAAGCTGTAGCATTCAAAATCACTAACCCCATCTGTCCCCCCTCATCCTGGTCCCACACTTTAAAGAACTTTTGAAGATAATTGAATAGAACAGTGTTTTTAAAAGTGTAAAACTTTCTCTTGCATTGCCTCAGGGAAAGGTTCCCTGTTCTGTGTGTGTGAGTGATAAGGTTTAGCCCCTTAAATTCATCCTAAGGAATGTTTGTGAAACGTCTTTATTTGGAAACGCTGTGGCTTAGCCCCCAGGGGCAGGCATCCCTGCATCCCCACCCCCCACTGCTGCACACAGACTTCAGGGGAAGCAGCAAAGCTAATCCCAATTACAGAATCTTCCCCAGTTATCCCCCCCACCCCATACTTCCTACCTCTACGACCACCTCTTCCATCTTTAAGGCTTAACTACCATCTCCACAAAGATGCCTCCACACCTAGATTCTTCAGCTGCAATCAGTTTTCACTCTTAGCTTCCTCATTCTCAGCAGCCTTCTAAGATCTTAGTCCAACTGCCACCAGAACCTCAAGGGCAACCTCTCAAGGATGCAGCATTTGTTATTCTAAGAAACAAGCCAGCTCTCCTGATGAGTTCCTCTGTTTTGAAAATGGCACTGCTCATCTCACAGTTCTGTAGACTCCAAACCTTGGAGTCACCATGTGGAGCAGACATGGGGGGATGTGCCCTACACAGATAGCCTCACTTTTACCAAGTCAGTGCTTGCTGGCCTGATATTTAACGTGTTCACGTTCAATGCCTGAATTTCTTTTGCGAGATGATGAAACTGCTTTGCCCACCTGGAATGCTGGAGAAGCGTAGTCCCTCAACCAATGACTAATGAGAGTTGGGGTATAAATACCCCAGTTCCCCTGCTCTTAGGTGGGATAACTCTATGGTGTGTATCTACATGGTTGCATGCATTCCTACAGTGGGATTAAGCTCCAGTTACACAAAATGGTCAGTGGCTTGATAAAACAAACTCTGTCCATCACCTTCTCTCCTCTGTATCACTTTACCATCCCACCACCACCACTGCAAGGATTTCCTCCCCAATAAATTGTTTTTACATGAATCCTTCTTTCAGGTCTGTGTATGGGGGACTCAACTGAACCACCAGGAGGGTGGCCCCTTCCTATCCACATTCCCCACATGCAACGTGTCTCTAAGTCGGATCAAACCTATCTCCGTACCACTCTAAGATTGACCTCCCCCATAGGGCCATGAGGATCTTGCCATATCCCTGCTACCTGGGGAGAAGTCAGGAAAGCTTCTCATAGAAGGTGTTGGTAGAGCTGAGCTATGAAAGGTGAGCAGGAGTTACCAGCCAGAAGTAAGGAGGTGGATCAGAGAAGAGAAAGGAAGAAAGGTTGCACAGTGGCGTGGAAACAAGGGAGAACACTGTATGTTTAAGAAACTGACATTTCTTTTTTTTTTTTTTTTTTTTTTTGGAGCTGTTGTTCTCAGTGAGGGCAGGAGTTTGCTCTCTAAGGAATATTCGGAAATGTCTGGGGAGATTTGGGGTTGTCTCAACTGGGGAGTGATGCTACTAGTGGGTGGAGGCCAGCAACGCTGCTCGACCTCCGACAATGCACAGGACACCATAGAAAATGACCCATCATAAAATATGGATACTGCCAAGGGTGAGAAACCCTGGTCTGGAGTTTAGAGTTTAAAGGAGTTTGGTGAGATATAGAGATAGGGAGGTTAGCAGGGACCAGATCATGAAGATTATGGTGAGCCTTTGGAGCTCAACCGCATGAGCAGTGAGGGAGAGTTACTTTTGTTTTTTTCGGCCTCACTGTGTGGCATGTGGTATCTTAGCTCCCCAACCGGGGACCAAACCCGTGCCCCCTGCAGTGGAAGCGCAGGGTCTTAACCACTGGACCACCAGGGAAGTCCCCCAAGTTACTCTTGGAGAACAGGGGAGTGATGTGATCAGAGTTGCAGGTGAGAAGGAAAAGATCACCCTGGGTCTGCGCAGGAGACAAAGCAAGATAGAGAGAGAACATGAGACTGGTGAGGAAGATACTGCATAGTCCACCTGCAAAATGGAGTCTGGACCCAGGAAGTAGAAAGAGGGGGCGGAGAGAAGTGGGCATATTTTTAGTGATTCTTAGGAAGTATTTTGACTGCAGTGCCTATCAGAGTGCCTATCCTATGGCAGGACTTCAGTGAAAGTTTTCTGAATAAATAAATGCAAGAATGAATGATTAAATTATGTTCTCCAGACATGGAAGGCATTGAACTGAGGCTTGGGTGCTGAGCTTGGTTGAGCTTTTGAAGATGATGCCCTGGGCAAATGGAGAGATGAAAACACCATCCACCGAAATGGAGAGGCTGGGGAAAAACAATTCTAGAAGGATGAGAAGAAGGGTCAGGATGGCGCCCAGGAAAACTTTCCAAATGCTATGAAGGTGGCCCAGTCACGAAGCAGACTGGCTCGTCCACGCCTAGGACAGATGTGCCACTGCAAAAGTGTGGTGTCAGGCACACGTGGTAATGAATACTTAGCAGACCCAGACTGTAGACGGGGGCGGGGGGTGCACTGGCACTTAAATGTTCATAGCAGCTTTCCTTTTTTTTTAATCCTCATTGTATGTGGAAACAGCCTCTGATGACAAATAATGATGATGGCTACTCTTTATTGTATATTTCCACATTCCAAGTACATCAGTAATTCATTAGATAAATATTTGTGGAGCCTCTCGAAAGAATCTGTTCTAGGCACAGCAACACTGCACTAAACAGAAGTATCTGCCTTCAGGAGCTTACAATGTAGTGTGTGAGTGTGTGTGTGTGTGTGTGTGTGTGTGTGTGTGTGTGTGTGTATGAGAGAGAGAGAGAGAATCCTTAAAATACGTGCTATGTTATAAATGCCAAATGCTATAGCTAAAAAGCAAGAATGCAGAGTGAGAAATGTAGGGAAATGCAATGCAATTTTGAGCAGGACAAGTCTCTGTGGTATTTGAGTAAGGACCTAAGTTGGGAGCTAGCAGGAAAAGGTTTCTCCAAGCAGAGGAAAACACAACTGCAAAGATCTTGAAGGAGGACCGAGTCTAGACAGGGAGGCCAGGGTAGCAGGGAGGGGGGCGGTGGTCAGTGAGGAGAAAAGTAACAAGAGACAAGGTGAGGAAGCTGGTAGGGATAAGAGCGTGGGGGCCTTGTGGGAAATGGCTTTTCTTTTCAGTGAGATGGAAGGCATGGGAGAGGAGAGGTTTCCCTCAGTGAAAGTAGAGGTAGGAGGATGTACCAGTGATCCAGGCAAGAGATGATGGGACCTGAACCACAGCGATGGTCCCCGTGGTGGGAAGGAGGATATTTCTAGATATATGTGGAGGTTAACAGGATTTCCTGGGGGAGAGGTTAGGTGCACGATATTTAAGAAATAGAGGCATCAAGAATGACTCCAAAGTTCTGGCCTGAGCAGTTCTTAAGGTAACTTTTAAAGCAGATTGTATCATTGCATTTGCAGTGGGTATGTGTGGTTTGATGCAACAGTGGTTTTTTGGGGGGATGTCCCTGTCTACTGTATGGAGCCTTGACGGATCTGGCCATCACCCCTTTTCCTTCTCTTCTGGAAAGAGTACTCCCTGGCACGTGATACAAGCTAAGCCTGTCTGTTTACTCAATGAATTTGTTTTTGCCAGAACTAAGGGGAAAGATATTCTCTCATCCCCTGGGGTCACAAACTTAAGGTCCACATAGGCTTGGGGTTGCCAAGCCTATCCTACCATCTAATGGTTCACATAAGGGCAACCAGAGCCTACACATGGCAAGTCTCCTGAAGGCAACGTTTGGGTTTCTAGATTCAGTTACATTGAAATCAAATGGTCTTTTCTTGCTGAAGCTAATTTGAGGCTAGTTTCCTTCACTTGCAGCTGGGAATATCCTGATCACTTATGAGCTGGAGTAGTACCATCCAATATGGCAGCCATCACCACAGGAGGTGGGTGACTCCTGGACACCTGGGATGTGGCTGGTCCAAAAGGAGAGGTGCTGGTAGTATAAAATACACAGTGGGGTTAAAAGAATTAGTATGGAAAAAGGAATGTAAGCTATCTCCTTAACGTTTATATTATATTAACTCTGACATGATAATACCTTGGATATAGTGAACTACAGGGAAATATATTATTGTATTTAATGCATTTTCACCTGTTTCTTTGCACTTTTTTAAGAACGTGGCTACTAGGAAAACTAAAATGACATATGCATCATGTTCTATTGGCCAGTGCTGTTTTAGATGAACATTTTGGTTTTTAGAATTTGAACCCTGGTCAGTCCAACTCAAATTCCAGGGTATTTTTTGCTGTGGTTGCCTCCCCACACCCCATCCCCTTAGGCACGTCGCCTCATGCAACACCCTGCCATCCCTCAAAGGGTGAGCAGCATATTTCAGACCACTAGGTTGCCTGTGTCTCATTTCACGGTGAGTACAGGTGGCTGTACCGTCTGCCAACTCACAAAATCGCCAAGTGATTCACCTTAAAGGGACCCCTTAGAACAGCGATCCATCTGGCCAGTAGCCCTGGGCCATTCGCTCTCCGGCTGCCCCTTGCCTCTAGGCTGTGTACCAGCCAGCATTCTGATCCGGCCTGTGCGCTCCCGGCCTCAGAGATATTTGCCTCAGTGTCTCCAGGGCTGGGTGAGCTTAGTGAGAATCAAACCCACACTTAAGGTACCAGGGAACCATTCCACTGAAACCCACAACACTATAATTACCATAAACCCTTCAGCACCACTGGCTCTGAGAGGTAGAAAAAATTAAATCAATGGGCATAGATCGAATCGGGAGCAACCTTATGGGAAATGCATGTAAATGCACCATCTTACATTGGAAATGAATTTTAAGATTAATACTCTTCACAAATGGAAAAGTAGAAAGATATATGTAGGAGAATACGCTTTTGCAACAATAGGTCAACGCTTCTTTTTACGAGCTGCCAGCTATGTTGTACGAAGAACTCGTGAAGCTTAACATTCTCGTTTTTTTTAAAGCCCTGTAATGCAAATTCTTCAAGAGAATAACAAGTGATGCATGCTTGAAATTTATTTTTAAATCAAGAGCAAAATGAAACCCTTTAATTAATCTCGGAGAATTTAGCTCCTTCCCTTTCAGATCTGTCTTTTGCACAGTTAGATGCTTAAAATAATTGCATCCGCTCGTGTGCAACTGCAGCAGTAATTCAGTGGGTTTATACTTGTGCAACCTTTTAAAAACAGGCCTTAAAACATTCATCTGTTGAACCAATTTACCAGCTTTCAATAAAGCATCTTTAAGATACTTTCTGTTACATTTATATGACATAAGCTATATTATTTTAATAATCTGTGCTTGAGATATATGGTGATGAGGGAATTACCACTCACCTGGGGACATGGTGTAATTAGAAAAGAGGCACAGTTGGGAAATAAAAATGATTAAAAAAAAAAAACTTGCTGAAATTAACCAGCCACTGCTACTAGGATGTTCTGATGTTGGCTTAAGTTGTTGGGGATGCATTGGAGCGAGAAGCAGAGAAGAAGGAAACCAAGCAAACTTGTGGTGCCTGAAATAATTACAATTTCTTACCCATCATTTCTCAAGGCTCACGGGGAGTGAGGCTGTGCACCCAGCCAGGACAGACAAATGAGCACTTTCCCCACAGCCAGTCCGGGGGGCTGTCTGAGTTGAGCTAATGTGCTGGGGTGAAAGATGGGAGCAGGTGTAATTATACTAATGATTTATTGAATGTTTGATTAATTGGAAATTAAGTGAATGCATAGTGGCAGAACTGTCATAGCAAATCGCTCAGCTGTTGCCTTAAAAGGTGTTCTATTTCCCTGCAGTAAAGCAATTAAGAGCATCTTAAATCGTTGGGGGGAAAATATTGGTGTGGAATTATCCAACGTAGGGGCAGGAGGAACATGGTGGAAAGATCTTAACGGGCCCTCGTTGGGTGGTGTTTGGAGAAAGGAACGTTTTCCACAAAAACGTCAGCTACAAAACCGTATCATTTTAGAAGTTCACTCCTGCGTCATTGAAGAAAAGAGATAGAAAAGTAAGAAAATAGATGATGACCTCAAGGTAGCTGGAAAGACAGTGGTTTTTGCTTGTTTGCATGTGTGTCTGGTTCCTCGTCATCCTGTGGGTCTCTGCAGCTCATACAATGACTAGGCTTCATAGAGAAGGGGGGCTCTGGAGGGCAAACTCAACACAAGAGAGCAGGGCTTGGTGAGAGAAGGTGGAGCTGGTCTTCTGTCCCAACTTACGTGCTCAGCCAGATGCCTGGGGCAGCAAACACAAAAATTCACAGTGACCTTTCCTTCTAGCCATGCAAGAGGGAATCAAGGGCAGGATGAAAAAGAGCTTTCCTTCTGGACCTAGGCTTTTGAGAAAGTACCTCAAATGAGCCTCAGCGACCTGAGTTGATAGCTATCCTGAGATTTTACTTTGCAGTGTAGCATGATCCTTCCATCCTGCGCTCCTTCCCCTTTCCCTCCATCTCCCCTTGGCCTCTCTCTCAGACCAGCACAGCTAAGAGTTACAGGCTTGATGTTCTCCGTGCGGTGCCTCGAGCTTGGGGGGAAAAAAACCCAGCCTGATGCAAATTGAATACATAAATAAGAATTTAATAAACTTTCTCTTTTGGCCTCCTACATCACCACTTAAGTTGCAGAACCTGGAATTAAAAACGTACTTCAGAGCAGTAATGGGAGGGGGAGTCTCACATACGCCTTGTGGGTTTGTAAATGCACATGACCTTCTGGAGACAGCAATTCCCCAAAGTTGATCCAAAAACCTTAAAATAGCCATGACCTATGACCTCTGGCTCTTCTAGGGATTAGATACAGCAAAGATGTATATGTAACGATGTTCACTGCCGCCGTAATGCTTGTAACAGCGAAACAAAACAAAAACGGGAAAGCCATCTAGAGGCTCAGAGCTTTTTCCCAAGTAGAGTTTAAGGAAAATGGTTCTTAATATATGATTTCAGGGAAAATAGGGGCTTTTATCAGCTTAATTCTCAGAGCATAGACCAGCAGCTCCCAAACTTCCGAGGAAGACGGTTTAGGAAAAGCTGGTGTGGGTTCAGTTCAAAATCTGTTGCTAAGAGCAAACAATATGTTAACAGAATAGTGTGTACATTACAATTCCAATTTTGCAGATAGAAATCATATCTGGATCAATAGTTATATGGGCATAGACCTGTGTGTGTGTGTGTGTGTGTAAAACTGAAAAAATATCATACCAGAATGCTAATATCTCTCAGTTGATGGGTGTTTCGAGGTAATGTGTTTTTTTTTTCTTTTCTCTCTGTGTTTCTATGGGTTTTTTTGTAACTGTTGTAATTGTTCATGTTTTTGCTTTCTGTGACTATACACACATCTAGCATTTTATTGTAACAAACAGAAGTGCCCTGGGACACATGGAGGTGATAGACAGCTATGCCAGGGTGACTGTGGTCACCCATTACTACAGATACACAAAACAGGACAAATTTCCTGTTTTGAACATGTCAACTCTGGCCACATGTCTCATAAAACTGGAACTCTGCCCCCCAGTCTATCAAACAAACAAACAAATAAATAAATAAGACTGAAGTGTAGCCATTACAGCAACTCAGCCAATTAAAGAAATCTCAAAAGTGTAACAGTGTTGCCCTTCGGCAAAGCCAGGGTTGGCAAGACCAGAAAATGAGCACAGCTCTGTTAGACCAGTGGCTCATCCTGGCATCTCGAAACAGGTAAATCTGTTTTGTCCCCATGCACGGAAAGATACAATTAACATGGCTGCAAAGTAAGTGATACTGCCTCATTACCAGCCATCAGGCTGTCCTGCAGGGGCCTCCATCCAAAGCTGGGAGGGGAGGTTACTAATTATCATGCCAAATTAAGCCCTGTTTATTCCTCAAGAGACACCTGTTAATTGGGCTGCTACATTACATCACAGTTCTGCACATTAATAATTGAGTTGCAAAGACCTGATTTTCTCCTCGGAAATGTGATTTATTTTTCACTCTCTTCGTTTCAAGTTGCCTTGGTCTTCAAAACGGGGCTGTGAGAGCCCAGGGACGTTACTGTGGTTGTGAACCCAAAGAGAGGAATTCACGTCCCACCTACCCACATGAGTAACAAAATGATATCCAGCATAAACCCCGTCACAACGAATAGTATTTAAGTCAGCCATTAGTGCCAAGAGCCCAGTTTTTTGTTTTTTTTTTTTTTTTTGTGGTACGCGGGCCTCTCACTGTTGTGGCCTCTCCCGTTGCAGAGCACAGGCTCCGGACGCGCAGGCTCAGCGGCCATGGCTCACGGGCCCAGCCGCTCCGCGGCATGTGGGATCTTCCCGGACCGGGGCACGAACCCGCGTCCCCTGCATCAGCAGGTGGCTTCTCAACCGCTGCACCACCAGGGAAGCCCGAGCCCAGTTTTTAATAAGAGTAAAAAGGGGTCAGTGATGATCCATCCAACTCACGTTAAGCCTCTTTATTTCCCATTTATGGCATATTCCACCATGGTGCTTGTGTTGCTGTTGTTTTGAGCATTTCCTTATTTTCTTGAACTATAAAATGTTCAGTACTAGGCTTATCTTGTATATTTCATATCCCAGTCCTAAAAGCAGTCATTTCTCCAAGGAGCCCTTGTTCCCTTCACTGGAGAATGGTATTAGAAACCAAGATCTGGGTGCTATGTGCGCTCACTGCTGCTGGGGTATCATTGTTTCTAGCTCCTCTTAGCTGACAGAGCAAGAAAATATAAGTGCATACTAATCCATGTATATAGACATGTCTACAAATATTTCTATACTTAACCATCTGTGTCTATAGGAGGCTAAATATGAGTTCATACTGATGTCCAACTCCTATCCATTATCTAAATATATCATCATCTAGCCTTCCTCCTTTGCTTATCTGCAACCTCCCACTCAAAGAATGAGAAACCTTTGCACAGTATGTTCTAAGTAACCTCGCTGGACTTGTATCCCCATTAGATGAGTGCCAACCCATTTGTTCATTTAAAAGGACTCTGGAACCATGTAGCTATGCCTCGGCTTGGTCCACCATGCTCATCTCATGGAAACATTTGCCATGAAGGCACTGCCAAGAAATTCTAAGACCACAGGGTCCTACTGCTTTCTCATTACCAACCATCAAGCTGGCTGATGCCTCTGGTTGGGGCATTAAAAAATACCCACACATCACTCCAAGGCTCCAGATGAAGGTCAAAAAATAGCCATGAGGTAGTGCCATGCCAAATAAAGAATCTGGCATAACTTTGACTAACGAGAGCTGGTATTTCTTTTTAAAAAGTAAAACCCAGAAACAGTGAAAGGAGCAAGCAACTGAAGGCAAAACAAACCCCAAAACGCAGCCAAGAAAAGATGATGGAAAGCACAAAAAGGTTGAGAAAGGAACACAACAAAATTAAATGAAGCTACAGTTCTTGGGAAGGTTCTCAGAGACCAGATGGCAAAAGGAGGGATTTATCCCTTTGCATATTTCTGCAATACTGAATGTTCCAAAATAATATATGGATTTGGGATAAATACAGAGGCAGTAGGCAGCCTCTCTCTCTCTCCCCCTCCCCGCCCCGCCACCTCTTGGCTCCAGCTAGGTGGAGGGAGAAGCAGCCATATCACAAACGGTCTGCTATGCCTTCCTCTAACAGTTTCCAGACCCAAGAAGGCTGTAGAATACCAAGGCAGCTGCAATGGCCCCCAGGTTTGCTACTCAGCATGCTGTGAATCGGGAAGACCTAAGCCCAGCTACAGCATGTAGGCAGAGATGGCTAGAGCAGGCTCAGGATGACAGCACCGGCTCAGCTATGTGTGTCTAGGCCTGGCTGGGGGGATGCTGTGTCAACAGGTGGGTCTGAATTTCTGTCTCGGTCCGAGAGGCAGCATGGTATAGTGGTGTGGAACACAAACTGTGTTCAGCTCTGCCACTGTGTGTGCACATGGGCAGGTTTTTAACTTCTGTGCGACTCCATTGCATCACACACAACATGGGATGATATTAATAATAATACCTGCCCCATCAGGTTAGTCAGAAGCTTAAATGAATTAAGAATTTAGAATAGTAAGGGTAGTGCCTGGCATGATAAATTTCCTCAGCTTGAAGGAACTCAACAAGGAGGTAGACATAGAACAGTGAGACAGAAATCAGAGGACAAAGACGGACCAATAGAGAGGGTTCACATCAAAGGTGGGCAACAGAGCCTTGAAAAATTCCCTTTGCTGAAGGGGGAAGCCAGAGCAACTTTTCCGTGAAATAGCTGTCACTTCCCATAGCCTCAGGCTTGACAGCGGATATTCAGGCTATCCGTCATAGTTGTCAAAGAAGGAAGGTGACAGAGACGGCAGTCAAGAGCTTGGACTTAGAGCTGGACAGATATGAGTTTGGTTGCTAGCCTTGTCCCTTGATCTGTTGGAGCTGCATTTTCTTATCTAGAAAATGGGCTGAAAAATTGTACCTGCCTTGATCTCAAAGAGATATCTGCATCTCCACATTTGTTGCAGTGTTATTTACAATAGCCAAGAGATGGAAACAACCTAAGTGTCCATCAACAGATGAGTGGATAAAGAAGATGTGATATGGCCTATAGTGGAATATTTTTTTCAGCCATGAGAAAGAAGGAAATCCTCATGTTTATAATAATTTGGATGAGACTTAAGGGCGTTATGCTAAGTGAAATAAGTCAGAGAAAGATAAATGTTGTAGTATATCACTTACATGGAGAATCAAGAAAGCTGAACTCAGAGAAATAGAGTGGTGGTTACCAGAGGCTAAGCAGAGGGAAAAATGCGAAGATACTGGTCAAAGGGTACAAACTTCCGTGTATAAAATTAACAATTCTGGGGATCTAATGGACAGCAAGGTGATTATCATGAATAATACTATATTATACACTTGAAACTGCTAAGGGGGTAAATCTTAAATGTTCTCACTACAAAAAAGAAATGGTAATTATGTCACAGGATGCAAGTGTTTACTAATGCTGAAATGGTAATCACTTTGCAATGTACAGATGTATCAGATCAACACGGTGTATACCTTAAACTTACACAATATTATATATCAATTATATCTCAATAAAGCTGAAAACATTTTTTTTTAAAAAGAATAGTATCGGGCTTCCCTGGTGGCGCAGTGGTTGAGAGTCCGCCTGCCGATGCAGGGAACACGGGTTCGTGCCCCGGTCCGGGAAGATCCCACATGCCACGGAGCGGCTGGGCCCGTGAGCCATGGCCGCTGAGCCTGCGCGTCCGGAGCCTGTGCTTTTTTTTAAAAAAGAATAGTATCTACTTGCCCATCTATGTTCATAGCATTATTCACAACAGCCAAAAGGTGGAAGCAACCCCTGTCCATCGACAGATAAATAGATAAACAAAATGTGGTATATCCCATACAATGGAGTGTTATTCAGCCTTTGAAAGGAAGGCAATTCTGATACATGTTACAACATGGATGGACCTTGAAGGCATTATGGTAAGTGAAATAAGCCAGTCACACAAAGACACCTAGTGTATGATTCCACTTACATGAGGTACCATATATTATAAGTAGACTCGTTATATGAGTTCAGAGTCAGAAAGTAGAATGGCGGTTGCCAGAGGCTTGGGGGGAAGGAAGAAAAGGGACTTAGTATTTAACAGTATGAGCTTTTCACTTGGGAATGAGGAAAAATTCTGGGATGGACAGTAGTCGTAGCTGCACAATGATGTAAATGTACTTAATGCCGCTAAACAATACACTTGAAAATGGTTAAAATGGTAAATTTTGCGTTATGTATATTTTACCAAAAAAGATAATTTTAAAGTATTTAGAAGGCTAAAAAACCCACAGCATTTGCCTTACAGGTTTACATAAAAGGATTACTGAACAATAATCCCTCCAGCCACTGGGCTGAGTAGCTTAAACATAAAATCTCATTTAATCCTCACAACTCCTTGGAATAGGGATGGTTGCCTTCCCACCATAGACACGGAGATGCATCACCCAGGGACCCCTTCACGGCAAGATGAGCTGCCCAGCTATGGGGTGTGAGGTCAGCAGGCAACCACAGCTGTCAGGTCCTCCAGGGTCAGCCTCAGCTGCAGAGAGCCTCCTAGCTCAAGGTCACACCCTTCTCAGGGCAGCTGCATCCAATGACTGAGAGGCGTGAGGGACAGAGGCCCGGATATTTCAGCCCAACGTGGGAAACTCAGATAGGATAGCTACTCTGGGGCTCCTTATTGGCTCTGCTGGACTCACATCACAGCTCCAGTTCTCCCTCTGCTCAAACCCCTCCCTAAGTCTTTCTTCCACAGACGTGCATCCCTAGTAAGCATCCTGCACGCAGAGCCTTCTCAGCATCTGTTTCTGAAGAACCCAACCTACAACGAGGCTTGGGGAGTCCAAGGACATGACTAGTAAAAGAAGCAAAGAGGACATTTAGGGCGTTAAAAATACACATTCAAGTCTTCATTGCAGCGCTCGATGGATCATAAATTCTCAATGCCTTTAACCATGACTTTTAATCACTTATGAATACATTGTATAGAAAATATGGTCAATGTAATAATAATGCAAGTTTGAGTTTCAAGGTGTTGTCTTATCAGGTGACTAGCTTCAGGAATCTATCTATGGTCACTTTTTAATATGTCCCTGATGGTTGTACTTGCTTCTCATTTCAGTGAGCTTTGGGTTCATCTGTTGAGAGGAAGGCCTGGGACAGGGGAATGAGGGATGTGGGGCTCTTCCAATATCCTCCATCCAAATGGAAAAGCTGAGTAAGTTCCCAACTCTGGCTTTGATAAGGAAGCAAATCACCTTGGGGAAACCCCTCTACGATTTCCAGGTGCCTGCCTGGTTTGTGTGGGACCACTGGAGTTGGGGAGGAAGAGGTATTTGATGAGAGAGAGATTTTAAGTTTTTCTTGCCAATCATAAGAGAAGGAAAGGATACCCTGGAAACATTTATAACAGCTAGCTCCCTCTATGTTCCAGGGCAAATTATGTTTTGACTCAGTAACTCAGAACAATTTGTACCTGTCCACCAATTTAACATTGCCTTTGAGCCCAAACTGAAGGACTAGTAGCAGAATAGCTATACTTAGTGCCTGGACCACTCATTCGGCACTTATAGACAACCATCATAAGTCTTCCTTTACCGCGTGTGTATGTGTTCATCTCTTTATGCCTCATTTTCCCAACTTGTTTGTAAAAGCCTTCTGAGCAAGAGCCAGGTCTGGTGGTTCCTTTTATATCCCTGACAGCAACCCAATGCCATGTCCATAATTATAGTGGGGCAGGGGCTGATTGACAGATAAGTCTCCATGCCAATGAAAACACTTTTTTCCCCACTGTAAGTTTAAAGAGCCCATTTGCCTGTTATGACATATCGCTTGCTTGGTGTTTATTACCTGAGTGCCTGACCAGTCAGCATGTACGGGCTACGGGCACATTATATAATGTGCTGAAATCAACTTAGTTAATACTGCCAAACTTGGCGTTTTAAAACCAGGTTTCTCCTGCAAAGACAGCAGCCCTGTCTTGACTGAAGTCTTTGCTTTTGCATAGAAAAAAATACTTATATACCAAGATCATTACTGAGAATCTTATTTTAGTTGCTGGTCCTTACAGCAATTTTAAAAGAAGAGGGAGGGGGTTGGAGGAGGGATGGATCGGGAGTTTGCGATTAGCAGATACAAACTATTATATTATAGACTGGATAAACAACAAGCTCCTACTGTATAGCACAGGTAACTAAATTCAATAACCTGTGACAAACCAGAATGAAAAAGAATATACATATAAAAAAAGAATGTCTATATGCGTATAACTGAGTCACTTTGCTGTACAGCAGAGATGGACACAACATTGTAAATCCACTCTACTTCAATAAAATAAATTTTTAAAAAGAATAGGGAAAAATTTAAAAATAAAAGAAGAGGGAGGATAACTGTGGGAGAGGAACCTGAACATAGTGAACTTGAAGAGAGTGCAAAGCCAAGGTCACCAGAATGGTCGTCAGTGCTCTGTCTGGCATACTGATAAAAACGTTTTTAAAACTGACATGACGAGGTGCCTGCATGTGCTTTTGAAATGGGTTGAAGATGCTGCTACTAATAAGGGTGAGGATGGCTGCCCGCTGATTATGATTGCCACTCACCTGCCCATTCTAATCCATCGATAACCAAAAATGTGTCCATTTTTGAGTATTAAATATGTGCCTGGAACTATGCCACACTCTCTACCTTTCATCTCATTTAATGTTCACAACCATCATTCCGTGCCCTAGAATCTCCATCTAGTGTAGACACGTGCATTGTGCCTCTTTTATGGATAAGGGGAACAAATGTCAGAAAGCTTCCAAAAGTCCCCCAAGGTCACATAAACTAGAAAGTAGTAGAGCTAGAGTTCAATATCTGAGTACGGGATCTAAATTTTTCACCATTGTGTAATGCTGCGAAATTCAAATTGTGGGGGAGGGCAACAGGGCAGAACAAAGGTGTGGGATTTGAGAATGCTTGGAAAACAGCAGGTGGGAGATGCTGAAAATAGCATATAACAATGTGATTCAAACCAAGAAGGGGTGGGACCACCACATCTGCACTGGTGAATAACAGATGCAGAAGTGGCAGTTTAGACCCTACGGGCCCCCAGCAAATATTAATTGATGGTGATGATTTCAGAAGAGCAAACAAAAATTTGAAGAGACGAAAGAGCACATGGTACGTGCACACCGGGAAAGATAGGGGCCAGCCAGGGAAGAGATACTGATGGAACTGATTTGGGTTATGGCTGCCACAAAAGGACTTCAGAGGAATACTTACTTAAGCATCTCAAGTTTATGTAGCTGAAGCATCCATTCTGTGCTCTAAAAAAGTTGCACTTGAGGATGAATGCAGGTTTTGCCACATTCTCGTAAATCTTAGAAAAACTGAACCAGCTTAGATGCAGAAATAGATTATCCCCACACACTTTTTTTAGGTCCTAATGCTGTGTTCTTTTACCTAGTGATATTTACATGAGCCAGCAGTCAAACTGGAGCAGGAGGGAAAATAAAATTTTAAGGGAGTTGAAAAAATGTAAGTGGATTTCTGGCTTCCACTCCTAATACACAAGTAACAAAATGCATATTTTATGATCTCTGAAGAGCTGAAATAACTCCAAATTCACAGGCAGTGTTCTGTGGGACAAGAGATGATTCTAGCTAGTTCAATTACCGAGGAAGATGATCAGTCAGGACATAGTTATTGAGTACCTTCCATGGACCAATGGACTCTCTGGTTGGTTCCTAAATAGAACAGATATGAATAATAGACTTTAGTCTTAGGGCCACATCCTACACTTGGTTAGAATTGATTTTCTAGTATCTGGGGTTGGTCTGGCACCCCTGGAGATGGCTGAAGGTGGGTTATATAGGGACATCTTCCAGTATTAAAGTTGGGTCTTCTAATACACATTTATTGTGGTGGTTTGTCCGGTATCCATTCCCTGCCTGCTGTTGACAACATTGTCTGTTTCACGAAGGATCACCCCAAACTTCATCTGTTTTAGATGGGTCACCCCTATTTCTTTAGCTTCAAGTTGAGAAAATGGCCTTGGCTTGGTGCTTCAATATATTCCAATCATCCATCATAGCAATTGGTTCAGGGGTAAGCAATTGACCCAAACTAGTCCAGTATTAATGAATCAGGTGGCTACACAGGGGAAAACGGATTTACAATCGTGAAATACTAGATTTGGAACAACACTGAGATTCTGGATTCATCTATTCTTTTTTTTTTTTTTTTTTGTGGTATGCGGGCCTTCCTCTGCTGTGGCCTCTCCCGTTGCAGAGCACAGGCTCCGGACGCGCAGGCTCAGCGGCCATGGCTCACGGGCCCAGCCGCTCCGCGGCATGTGGGATCCTCCCAGACCGGGGCGCGAACCC
>NC_041227.1:51664476-51699978 GCF_002837175.3 Physeter macrocephalus | reverse complement strand
CGGTTCCCCTGCATCGGCAGGCGGACGCGCAACCACTGCGCCACCAGGGAAGCCCTAGATTCATCTATTCTTAAAGTCAGTACCGCCCTTGGACTTTTTTTAAAAAGATTTATTATTTATTTATTTTATTTATTTTTGGCTATGTCGGGTCTTAGTTATGGCATGTGGGATCTTCATTGAGGCATGTGGGCTCTTCGTTGTGGTGTGCGGGCTTCTCTCTAGTTGTGGCATGTGGGCTTCCTCTCTCTAGTTGTGGCGCGCAGGCTCCAGGACGCGTGGCCTCTGTAGTTGTGGCGTTTGGGTTCCAGGGTGTGTGGGCTCTGTAGTTTGTGGCACGTGGGCTCTAGTTGAGGCGCGTGTGCTCAGTAGTTGTGGCACACGGGCTTAGTTGCCCCATGGCGTGTGGGATCTTAGTTCCCTGACCAGGGGTCGAACCCCCGTCCCCTGCACTGTAAGGCAGATTCTTTACCACTGGACCACCAGAGAAGTCCCCACCCTTGGACTTTTCATATGAACCAATATATTTCCTTTTATGCCTAAGCTAGTTTGAGTGGGTTTCTGTCACTTGCACCCAAAGGATTCCTGATTGGTAGAATGCTTACTATGAAGTTCTCTGGCAACTCCAATAAGCAAAGTCAAGAGTCATGAATAAAGTCGGTGGGCAAAGACACAAGATGTAGCAAAACGAAGAACCTAGTCCACTACTGCAGCCACTGTTATAGTGACTACGATATTATCACCACCAAGGCAGAAGCCTCATTACTCTAGTCAACTCCTAAATATCCTCATAGAATTCATATATATATATATATATATATATTTTTTTTTTTTTTTTTTCATTACCTGGAGGAAGCTCTGAAGGGAAAGGAATGAAGAATCTTGCATTGGCCAAGCAATAGTGTGAAATGCCTAAGCTTTTCTTTATGGAAGTTTTTAAATGCAGTCACTTTTGATTTAGTATAGAATTATAATCAACTAGAGGCTACAGGCATTTTAAGCCACTGGAGTTTATTTTGGGAGTTTTGCAAGACAGCAATCTCCATTTCTTAAACATGTGCTTTAGTAAGACAAAATACTATCTCTCAGTAGAGCACAGCCCTAAAGAAAATCAATGTCAATGTTATTCTGCTTCTCACCTCTTTTCCCCTATAAAACTAAACACTCCAAAACACAGGCACAGAAAACTCTATTTCCAAAGGTTTTGTAAGTTAAGCAATCCAAGGAAGTTACATGAAAAAAAACATCCCCTTTGAGATATAAAAGTATTCATATCTGAACACGACTGCACTGATAGCAGAAGGGAATAGAGTACAATATTTGATGAAGAGAAGTAATCATCATTTATGAATGAGGAAGCTCAATGTTTTCCTAAATTACTCAAATGAAACCTCAAATAAATATTTGAAGTTCTCCATCTAATTCGGCTGCGATGAAAAACTGAATCTCATTACCTTTGGATTTACACCGAATCTAATTTCAAAGATCATATTTATTTCAGAAAGGATGAAAAAGCATTTTTCACCAGGAAGAAAACAGATTGAAGTTTCAATACAAAACAATACTCATTGCATAATATAAAGGAGGCACCATTCTAAAACTTATTTTTTTCCAAAGAAAATCTCTATGAAAAAGTCAAGGATATTTCACTTATTTCAGAGATAAAAATTATACTGTTACTATTAGTTGTTTAATTAAATGATCATTATGTGTCTCTAATAGCAGTACCTACTGATACTGTACATCTCACTTTTAGATGATCTATTATAAAAACTAGAGGATATTATTCACTTTACAAAATAATTCCCCTCTCTACAAAAATATTCAGAATAGAATTTTATTTAATAATGAGTTCCCCAGTGTATTCTACGTATAATTTAATTCAATTTTCACAGTTTTCTAGATACAACAATTGCCTCAAGCAAGGTAAACTTCTTTGTCAGTTTATGTGCACATACAGTCAAAAATCAGATCAGTATGTGTAAGTCTGGACATCTCTCGAAAAGCTTATGCAATGTAATTATCTAAAGAATAGTCCATCGGTGGCCATGTTCGCCATAACCAATCTTCTCCCATGGTTCTATGACCATATGGAGATGTTCACCCAGAAGCACCCTTAGATTTCAAGCAGGGAAAACAAAGAAACAAACAAAATAGGACACTACAACAAAGACCTCAGAGACATGTTATTTATCTTTGCTACAAGATGTAGAGAGAAGATTCACGATTATTGAACTACATTTCCCAAAGTAAGCAATAGTCATTCTTTCATTTAATGAATATTTATTGAGTAACAGCTCTAAGCTGGACACAATAAGAGTCTTTTGCAAGGGTATTCTCCCTGGAGAGAGAGAAAGAGAGAGAGAGAGAGAGAGAGAGAGAGAGAGAGAGAGAGAGAGAGAGAGAGAGAGAGAGAGAGAGAGACGGAGTTAGAGAGAGAGAGAAGAAGAAGGGGGTGGGGTGGGGGGAAGAGAAGAATCCAAGAAAAATATATTTAGAGTTCACATCATTCCATATTCCATTTTTGGAGTTTCATAATAGGTGTGTTGATCTCTTAAGGGCTCTGAGAAATCTTGCAGTACAGAAACTTATTTAATCCAACAGTTTCCAAATATATTTAATTATGCCACTCTATTATTTTCTTTTTAATAAAACTCATTAATATCCACAGGGACAAGAGTTTTCTAAAATATCAGTCATCTAAAAGTTATATTATCCTCTCCATACTCATCAACAGCCTGCCTGATTTACTACCAAATCTTCCCGTGCATCTTTTGGAATGCCTAGAGTTTTTTTTTAAGTTCACCAAATACTGCTACCTGTAGTGACACCTGTGCTTTGATCTAGGTAGCCTCCCTCCCCCCAGCTTCTGGTAACAACTCCTCATTCTTGCTCTCAAAGATGGCCTTCTTTCCCATCCTGCCTCGTAAGTGGTACCCAGGGTTCCAGAGGTGGAGACATGGACCAACTCTGTCCAATCAGTGTGCTCAATCCCAGTGAATGATGCAGGGGAAAGCCCATGTCCCGAACTGGTCAAACGAGAGGAAACTCTGGACCTTCACTTTTATATCTCTTACTGATGTAGTTGCTGGGAGGATATGATTCAGCCTGTGATTCCTGGTGCCTATCTTGCTACTACGTGGGAAAACAATAGCAATTATAAAGCTAACACAGAAAAGCAGAGAGGGAAGGAAGTTAGGAGACCCGGTGAGTTGCTGCATCTTGGTTTGTGACAAAAATATTTTGGAATTTCCTTGGAACAGGTATTCTTTGATAACATTTCCCACTTGTGTCCAAAATAAATTCTTCATGTGTTGAGAGAGGCCAGATATCCCTCTTCTCTCTATAATGGAATTTGGATGAGAACTGTGGATATAATCTACATAATTACACTGAGCCAACTCCAAATGGTGGATAATCTCTTAAATTTTTTGTCAAGATAAATAGGATAGAAAATTGATTCACATCCCAGCCTCTGCTCTAATTTAACAGACATTGGAGACTTGTACGAGGGACAGAATATTGACAGTGTGATATAACAGCAGCCAAAAAGGGATTATTTAATAGGGGCAAAAAGAACCTCAACAGATGGTAGCTGCATTGTGATCCTATATAAAAGATGAAATTCTTCTCTGAGTCTGGGAGTCAAATTACGGACGTTTGTTTCAAATATTTCAGCATCTCAGCAGTTGACATATGTTCATGTTACCACAGAAAGTTAAGTTTGTCGTAGGTAATTTTTAAAGTTGACTCAGTTTTCTCATCTGTAAAATGGGAGACTAATAGTGTCCTTTTCCTATGGGTGAGCAGTAAATAAGATAATCCACATAAATGAGTCCGGGCTCATTGTCAATACTAAATAACTGTTAGATGGTGATGGTTGTTATGATTATGGGGATGATGATAATCTTGATAATCTTAACCATCATGATGATGCTAACCATATTGGTGCTGGAGGTGATTTTGAATGGATCAGAAGAGAGAGACATTACTCTGATTTGGAGGAAGGGTGGCATTTCAACTAGTTGTCAGGGAAAACACATTACAGATAGAAGAAGCAGTAAGAAGAAAGGAGTTCAGATATGGAGCACATAGTGGGGCATGGACGAGAAATAATTTTCGAGTTTTGCTAGAGGGTAGGTGAATAACTTATTTAAGTGAGAGATAATTCTGGAGAGGGATACCAGAGGTCAAACCATGCCGTCTGTTTCCTTTATTAGGCCATGGGGTCACTGAAAGTAGTCAAGAATTCCAGTGTTTTAGGAAGAATAATCTACCAGTGATGAGTAGGATGGGTTGAAATGGGAGAAACTCTAGGCAGAGTTATCAGATAGCGGATGGTTTCAAGGATAAGAGGGTAAGAAGAAAAGAGGGCTGAAACATGAGTGAAGTTTCGTGAAAATCACATCAGCTCTATCATGTGAGAAAGACTCGAATTCAAACCACAGCTCAGATACCTACTGAGCCACTGGGTGACCCGAAAGGTAGGTCACTGCATTAGTTTCCTGTGGCTGCTATAACATGTCACCACCAATGAAGTAGCTGAAGATAATTACAAATTTATCATCTTATAATTTTGTATAGTGGAAATCTGACAGGCATCTCACTGGACTAAAATCAAGGCATCTGCAGTCAGCTTGCATTCTTTCCTGGAGGCTGTCGGGGGGAATCGTCTTCTAGCTCGAGAGGTTGCCAGCGTTCTTTGGCTCATAGCCCCTTCCTCCTCAAAGCCAGAAAAGCTACATCTCTCTGACAATTTTTTTCCATTGTCACATCTCCCCTCTGAACACAGCAGGAAAAGGTTATCAGCTTTTAAGGACCCTTGTGATGACGTTGGGTCCACGGGATCATCTCTCCATCTCAAGGTCCTTAACTTAGCCACATCTGCAAAGTCTTCTTTGCCATGTAAGGCAAAATACTCACAGGCTTTAGAGATGAGGACAGGGACATTTGGGTGCTCTAATTCTGCCTGCCACAATCACTTCCCACTTGTTCATTTAGGTCATCTTGGATAGTGGGGGCACACATTCTTACTTCCTAGGGTTGATATAAAGATGATGTGAAATGCTATGTATAATACATATAATGTGACACCTGCTCCACAGCATTAACTTAAAAAAATGTTTTCTCAAACTTGGGTGACAGCCACAAAAACAATAAATAAATAAATAAAAAATAATGGCTTTGAATGCCAGATGTACCGAGGAAGTAGAATTAATAGGTCTTGAAAGTGACAAGTTTGGATTTGAGACAAGACAAGGTGGAAAGGAAGAGAGAAGAGGGCAGAGTAACAGCCAAATAAGCATTCTTAAAATATCAGCTACATTTATGATGGGTTTAATCCATCTCCTCCCTCCCCATCCCCCAGGACACAGACATACAGTTGTTCTGGGAACCACAAGAATAATTTTATAGGGACGGGAAATCATCTTCTGATGTGAGTGACATGTAGCTCTTTTTGACACAAAAGACATGATTGGGAGATTCCCAATCCCTCTTACTTTCTCCAACATCTAACAAGGCAAAGTGACATCTTCATGTTAACCATCAGAATGAACATGATGTCACATGAATAACAACATGAATGGATGCTGCATGGGCCGGTACTTGTTTCCACCCTACAAATTCGAAAACATTCTGCTTCATGATCATCCCTAACCAACCTCATCACAGGTTGACAGATTTAACTGGAGGTGAAAATGGAAACCCAACCTTGCCAATTCCACTGATTATGTTTCAGAGTTCCAAAGGGGGAGGAATTCAGCAATATGAATTTATAGGAAGGAAAAGGATGGCCTCAAGACAGTACATTTCTTGGCTCACGGTCCTTCTAAAGTCAAGAAAAACAAACTTGAAATATTGGAAATATCTTTTTGGGTTCAACCCCTATCTTATGAGACTATAATTGGCTAACAACAGAGGTTTATCACTACCAACCAACCAATCAATCAATGTATCTCTGCCTAGTCTGTCTTAATGATGATGCATTTTATCTTAGTATCTAATGGTTATAGTTTTGGAAGGATGATTTTTGAGTTCTTACCTGTCTTTCACTTATACACCATTTTTAAAACAAATAGGTTGATTTCCTTTAATGTTAAACTATTTGAGGCACTATCATTTTGTATTTAAAAATCTCTCCAGGTTTTTTTAAGTATGATAACTTTTCGTGTCAGTTTATGTCAATGAACAGATTTGTACATTATTTTCTTTCTATGTTCAATGGGTGATGTTATCACTCTATGTACACTTAAAAGCATGTGCATTATCATTATTTCTCCACATCACAGAATTCCAATACAACAAAATGAAATCTCTTCTTAGGGAGTAATGTTATTTAAAGTAAACTGCTGATGAATTAGCCCGTGTTTTAAGCCACGGGTACTTATTAAAATCCTTATAAGCTAGAGGCTCAAATCTAAGCATTTTTATTTCAGTCATGGATAATTCCCTACAGGAAAAAAATGATATTAATAAATAAATAAAGCAAGCTTTGTTTTCAAAAGATTACCTAAAGAAGATTAACTTGTTTATCATCAATACCCCAAACTAATTTTCTATCAGCTTGCCCATATGCTCTAGGGACCAATCAACTCTTATACCTCATAGATGCTGATTCTCAATTGACAGACACACACACACACACACACACACACACTCACACTCACACACACTCACACACTCACTCACACACACACACACACACACACACACACACACACTCACACGCACCAGCACCACCCAAAGGGAAGCCGCGTTCAGAGACTAATCACTTTGCACAAGATGAAGTTTACTACCCTCACTCAGGAGGCCTGGGCAATGAGTCTGGGAAGATGGACAAATAAAATAGCTGGGCTCTCTTTATTTCCACACTGTGGGAGTTGCAGCAAGAAACCAAACACAACGTGAGTGATGGACATGTCACCAAAGTCCTTCCAGAGACATTTATGACAACGGTCCCCAGAGAGTGTGTCTACATTCAGGAAGATCTCTGCTACAGAAACCCTTCCATAGAATTTATAACGGACATTGCCATGGACTGGCTGAGGCGCTTTATAGGAAAGACAGGTCTCTGATAAGCATCACTTATGTAACAGTAAAAATTATTTTGCACATTAAGTAAAATGTGTTTAAATACATGCGAGGAAGTTACCATTTAAAAGGTTTTTTTTTCTTTTTGTAAAACAAAAAGCTATCCATTAAGCACATCTAATACATCCGATTTTCATATACAATAAATATGGAGGATAAGTCTTAAGAAAATTGCCTTCCTTATGTTTCAAAGTCTATTTTATCACCTCATAGATGTTATAAACATGTACAAAAACAGGAAAACAACTCAAGCCAGAGGTCCTATGACCAGTTTGTATAACAATTCCAGACACAAGCAGCCTTACAGGATGAGTCTGGGGTCCTTCAGCTCTCTGTCAAGAATCTGCAGATAGAAGGTCTGGTAGACCTGAGTTTGAACCCCAGTGTACCCACTGCTAGTGCTTCAGAAGTTACCTGGAGAAAATAATCATCCTCACTACTACTGCAGTGGGATTTAAATGAAATAATGCAGGTAAAGTGCATAGCACAGTGCAGGCCATGTAGTATGTTTGCAAAGAATATTTTTGTTAGCATGTGGCATCTTCTATTTCTAAAGCTTATGCTCAGGAGGATCATTCCGCAATGTGGCAGAGATAAATGATAGATGATTACTGAGTCCCAGTTCATTCTGCTCTTCCCGAGCACACATTTCCCAGACTCCCTTGCAGCAAGGTTGGGCTCACGTGATTTGTTCTGGGCCATAGGTAGTAAGTGGGAGTGTCATGTGACAACTCTGAGCTGACACACAGAGAGCAGGTGTGAGCTCTCAATGCCCTCTCCTCTCCTGTTACTACAACCCTGCAAAAAAGCCATATAAGACATAAGTATAGCTATAATAGACACAGCCTGAATCCTGACATTTACCCTTGGAAGAGAACTGCCTTGGAGGGCAGCTGTGTCTGCTGTGGGCTTTTGAGGCAAGAATGAAACTTCCGAGGGATAAGCTACTAAGATATCAGGGTATGTTTGTTACTGTAGCACAAACCAGCCCATCCTGACTAATACAGATTATCACCTGACTTAATTTTATTTATTTATTTATTTTTATTTTATTTTATATTGGAGTATATTTGATTAACAATGTTGTGTTAGCTTCAGGTGTACAGCAAAGTGATTGAGTTATACACATACATATATCTATTCTTTTTTCAGATTCTTTTCCCATATCGGTTATTACAGAGTATTGAATGTAGTTCCCTGTGCTATACAGTAGGTCCTTGCTGATTATCCATTCTATATACAGTAGTGTGTATCTGTTAATCCCAACCTCCTAATTTATCCCTCCCCCACCTTTCCCCTTTGGTAACCATTATCCCCTGACTTTAAACCAGGAATTCAGAGGGTGTCAATCCTAATTTGTGTTTCTATAAATGCCCCAAGTCACAGAAATGTGTTTCTTCTCTAAGTCCAATTCTTTGAGGAACCAGATATCTGCCATCCTATATGTTAACACTGCAGAGATTAGTGAAAAGAGTTTAGCAGCATTTCTGTATGATGTCATATAATATTTGTGTTTACATAAGGAATATTTAAAATCGTATCATCATGAGACGAATCCGCGTGCACACACACACACAGAGTGCAAATCACGTACATACAAATTATTCAATCAAAAACATTTCTTGGAAGATTAGTTATCATTGTCGTAGGCACCCAAAACACTAGTGAGTAGCAACAGTCTGGAGAAGGTTTAGGAAGAACATGAAATCTGCATGACCCACAATTTCCATGGGTCTCTTGATGTGTGGAAGGGAGGCAGAGAGAGGGGGTTATGGGGAGAAACTGGGAAAAGGGAGTGAATTGCAGCTGGATATGTGATGGGAAGCTTATACTTGGGAGTTCACTTTCCAGAGAATTTAAAAAGAAAACGCCTGTCTCTGTGTCGCGCGGTGGCAGGAGAGGGAGCGGTGCTCTTTGGGGTAAAAGCTCTGTCAACACGTGTTGTCTCCCCCTTTTGAAGAATGCGTTCACCCCTTTAGCAACTGGAAGTGTTCCCAAGATGTATATAATTTCATGGATGGGAGAACACCAATTTCACGGAACTTAAATGGCAAAACTATGTAGTGCTTAAATTATGCAAAAACAAGCTGCGTCCTGGGTACCAGGGAGGCCTGAGCATGGTGGTCCTTGGACGTGCTGTCATCTGTGTGCATCAGGATGGTCCTCGGGGCTTCCCAAAGCATCAGCAGAGCAAAAGGGGAGGGACAAAGGTTCAGAATAAGCCCAGGAGAGTCTGCAAAGTTCCCATTTGGAAAGAAGCCTTCTGATTGCTGTCAAAGGTGCCCCCTCCCCCCCCCACCCCCGCCACTATCCGGTCTGGTTGAGACCTCCCTGAGTGACAAGAACCTGGCAACTGGAGTGGCAGGTCTGGGATGGGTGGAAACCCGCCTGATTGTGTTGAAGGGAATTGTTCCTTCATATTCTCTCCGTTTAGTCCGTGAGGAAGTGGTAGCCCCACTGCTATTGCTGCGGGGTTTAAATAAAACAATGCAGATCAAGTACATAGCCCAGTGATCGGCATGTGAAACACCTTCAGAGAATCTTTTTGTTAAGATGGGGCATCTTCTATCAGAGGCCAGAGAGAACTTATTTCTCCCAAGTTGGAGTCAATCTAGTATATAAATCAGAGGAATCACTGAAAAAATTAGGAAATATTCATATAATGGGAGAGGACACAAAACCACTAAAATGGTGTTTTTAAGGAAAAACATATTGAGGTAGGAGATGCTTACATGACGGAATATAAACACAACACTGTATGAATGCTGTTTGTTAACATTACAGGTGGTTTGGGGAAAAACATAAGGGAAAGCATCAAATAATATAGTTGTTATTCCTGAGTGGTAAGATCAATTTACTTTCCTGTATTTTTCTATATTTTTAAAATATTCCGCAATGAATGTATTATTTCTGTGTAATTAGCAAGTGATGTTTGGGCTTAGTTTATATTAAAAGTGTGATTTTAAAATCTGGAACTCTCCTGCCAGTAAACTTAACTAAGACCATCCATTGCCAATATAATGGCCAACAGCACCTCTTGTTTTTATTTTGTTAGTTAATAAGAAGACTAGGAATAAAGAAATTGAACAGAATACAAAAGGAGACAGCATATATTTATTTAGAAGCCCTTTCTGTCCACGAAGGAGGCTGGGGAAGAAAAGGAAATGACAAGGGATCGAGGTCTGAATCTCCCCTGAAACTTTTTCATCATCGTGCAACCTTAAGCAAGTTACCCAATGTCTCTGAGACTCAGTTTTCCTCATCTGTAAAATGGTACTCATACTACCTGCCACACAGGTTAATTTGAAGATCACTCTAAGTAAAAACAGAAAACGTATACAATGTACTGAAAATATACTAGCTTCTTTCACATCAAGCTTTTCTCCCTCAAAGGACAAAGGAAGCAACTAGAGGAGAAATCATCGTTAAGATTTTTTTTTCTCTTTTCCTCCAGCCTTCCCATGTTTCAATTACTTTGCTGACCAGCTAACGGTAATTCATTACAGGGGGCTAGCCATCAGGTACAAATTTAAGCCGATCTTTAATTTCTTCCTCTAGGGCTCCAGATCAACTTCTAGGACACTGATAAAGAAGCCAGCCTCCCATCAGGATGGCCGTCTCCTAATCGCACCCATAGAGTCAGCTGGCTTGCTTTTCAAGGACAGAGGGGATTGCAGCCCTAGAAGTAATTGATAGCTCCATGCCTCCTTCCGAGGCAGCAATTTCTAAGATGGCACAAGCTGATGATGTTTGCAAGACTTAAGTTCGGGGGGTGTGCCGTGGCCAGTGATTGATTGCATCTTGATATTCCCTCTCCTCTGATATTTCAACTGGAGAAAGGATGAAAACATCTGCCCTCAATGGCTGCTCAGGAAAATTACAAAATCAAAAACTATATAGACGCGTACCTGCCTTGCTTTTTAGCTAATTAAAGCTGTGGCCCCGCTCCCAGGAGCTTTTCCTTGGTCCTGCACTGCCATCTACTGGCCATGTTAGCCTCTGCACCAGCAGCCCACAGGTTAACAAGCATGAGACAAGTCAGGAAACAGGTGCCTAGGCAGGTGCGTTTTAGAAGCAGACCTTAAAGCTGAACTATAAAAACATGCTAATAGCCCAGAAAACCATAAGGATATTCAATTATTTTCTCTGTGCTTAAACAATCAAGTGAAATGCAAACAAGTTTTAAGTGCCCACAATGAGCTGGTAATATCTCCCCCACAACAGTAACAAGGCTGCATATAACCTGGAGAAAGGAAGGGGACAGGTGTGAGCAGGTACCTACCACGTGACAGATGCTTGCGCCTAGGTGACCTCATTTCATTCTTACAGCCATTTCATGTAAGGGAAATTGTGATTCCCATTTTACCGAGGCTTCAAAGTTATAAAACCCATCGAGAAGCAACTTGCTATCAGTTGGCAGAGAAGGAGGCTTCGAATTCAGGTGTGTCTGTCCAGGAATCTCAAACTGCTGGACGTCACCCAGCCTGGGCCTCAGCATCCCACACTGCCGTCTGTACCTAGACCCACAGGCATGCAGACCTGAGGGCTTGTGGTCCCCTTAGACTTGATGTGATCCACTTGGTCTGTGCAGTTTGCCTACATGCACACACACACACACACACACACACACACATCTGTATATACATACATAAACACACATATATATGTATATGTGTGTATAGATCTGTCTAAACTACATCTATCTTTTGTTTTGCTAGACCATATCTCAGCATACATGTCCTGATAAGAACAGTCTCCTACAAACCACAATTCTATATTCACAATGTTAAAAAAAAAACTTGAATTCAAAATTATTATCTAATATCTAGTGTCATATTTGAATGTCTCAATGGCCATTTAGAGCCTTTCCGAAAAACAACCTCAGCACTGCAGTCGATTTTTTATGCCCTTTTTGTTTCTCTTAATTGAGAATAGGCTCCTCTCCCCTGCCTTCCTTGTTTGTTTGTTTGTTTTCATAACATGTTAACGTAAGTCTTCTGGGTAATGTAGAAGAAAAAGTAATTTTGTAGTTAATACTTTGCCATTCAATAAATAAATATGAAGTTGAAGTAAAGTCTTCTGAATCACTTTCTCCTGCTCCTCTCCTAAAACCTGCTCCCTGTTGATCAGAAACTGTCATCACCCCACAGTGACTTGTTGAGGTGACTTGTTGGCCTGTGACATTTGGCTCTCACATTTCTTTTCCCTTTGGTTCCTTTCCTTTCCATTCCTTTTTTTTTTTTTTTTTGAACTGTGATACTTCCCCCTTTCCTTTCTTTGATCTTTTTGCCTCTATTTTACAGTTTTGCTTGTATGTGAAAGTTGTAGAAACTTCACCCTGAAATACTTGAGCATGAATCTATTACTCATGGAAACATTCCCCCACATCAGTGATTCTCCACCAGGGACAACCTTGTCTGTAGGAAACATTTGACAGTTTCTGGTGACATTTTTAGTTGCTGTGACTTGAGGAGAGGGGGATACTCCTCACATCTAGTAGGCGGAGACCAGGGACGCTGCTAAACACCCTACGTTGCAGCCCCACACCGGCCCCCCCGACACCAAAGAGTCATCTGGTCCAAAACACAAATACGGAGGAACTCTGTTCTAAATAACCACAACATCATTTTCAAATACATGAATGATAAATCATTAAAATGCAATTATTATCAAATGCATGTCTAACTTTCCTTGTCCACAAAATTTAGGTCACCTAGATGCAAGCATCTGTCACATTTTTCCAGTCTTCGTAGTTCCACAAAAAGGGACAATCGGATGCAAAGCCTGGTAGCCAAGCAATGGTGACATAAACAGGAGGGATGCCTCTAGTGGCCAGCTTCGGGACCTGCAGGCGAGAGTTCAATTCTTCCTGTGCAGACAGGGCTGAGTGCTTCAACGTTGAGAACGCAAGCAGAAAGCACTGATTCTGTTCTGTCGTTTGCTGTTTTTGTCTTTTTAATCACCCTAGTCCTAGTGCACAAATGATGCATTTCTCGCACAAAAAAAATCCATACTTAAGGTACAGGGGTTTCGCTATTTCCCCGGAAGAACTATGAAAGGATCCTAACATCCTTTTTGTGGGGGTAAAACAAACTGGATCTAGAAAATACATACGTAATAGCAAAGAGTTCTGAGTCAGGGAGAAAGGGCCATCTTTTTGAGATAAGTTCAAAATTTGAAAGAAGAAAAAAAGGTTAAAAGAAAAGAAAAAAGAAGGAAATTAACATCAAAACTTGTTTTTAAGGAGCATATTTTACTTTTTCCAAGCATAATCCTAGTGAATTACACAAGGGGCTCAGTAAATGTTTACTGGATTGATCTGCTAAATTGCTCACTTTATCTTCAGAACAACCTGGTTGAGTAGAAAGGGCAGCTGTATTTCCACCTTACTCATGTGAGAACTGAATTACAAAGAAAGAGGTTATGCTTATGACACCAACACTATCAGATGAAAACTGAACATTTACTCCATTGGGCTAAGATTCTATTTGTTGGTAAAATGACTTGACTGTTTTTTTGGGGAGAAACGTGATTATGTGTATTGTTTGTTTGTTTTTACCTTGAACTAATGGGTTAAATTAGCCACAATTTGTTATCTTAATTTTTTCTCAACTGACTATATTTTAGGAATGGAAAATACCTGTATATGTCCCCTCTTCTGGAGAAAAGGAAAACCTCACAAATTGATCACCCAACTACTTCTGCTAAATCTGGTTATACCTCGGAATCCTTCTCAAAACAGTTTGCCAGGCAAAAATTACTGACTTATCTAAGTTTGCTACCAAGATGGAGATCAAAGATTTTTAAACAAGATAGAATTAAAAATAGACTGCAACTTACTCTGAGACCAGAACAGAAACCTGAAGTTTTCTATAAACTGTGTTAAAAGTTCCTCAGGCCCAATTATCATGTGGCCCCATTTGCATTTATATTGTGATCTTTATATAAGTATTAATGCAGTTCTATGCCCACAATGGTAGCTGAAACAGTGGAAGACACTTCATTAATGTTTTGACCAGGAAGCTCATAAATTTGCAACATTTGTTGAATGAATAGCTTGCAAAGTTAGATGGCTATGTTACAAAGATGAAACACAAAGATTTAAATCATAACCACAGCAGTGACCCTTGTCAAGCATTACTTCTACTACCTGTTAATGATCAATTTAAGTTTGACACTGGAAAAGTAGAATAAGAGGGAAAAATCCAAATGTTGTTATTTTAGAATAGAACGCAAGTCACAATGTCCACTAGGAGGTCAAGAAAAAGCAGAGAAATGAATGATAGTAGTAGTAATAATTATAATTCTACCATTTAGTGAACACACATGCACAGTCCCATAATAAGTACTATCTATCCTATGTCTCTTCCTTATAAACCAGAACCCTTTATGATAGGTCTCCTGTGAACCCATTTTACCAATGAGGAAACTGCAGTTCGGAGAGGTAAATTAATTTCCTTTAGACCACTTTATCAGGAAGCAGCAAAACTGGGTTTAACTCCATCATAGTCAAGAATCTAAGCCTTTAACCACCCTGCCTTGTCTGTCAGGCAGAAAAAAAAAAATACTGCTTTTGTAAACTACATGAGATCACAAAGTAAAACTCAAAAACATATGAAAGAAAATAAACAGCTAGACATTGTGGTTTTTATGATGAAGAAAGTTCTAGTACTTGTTTAGCCTCTCTAGCATGAGTTAACAGTTAACAAACAGAACTTGACCAGAAAGGAAAGGAAAACATTGGATATAAAAATACTTCATCTTTTTTTGCTCAAAGAACACACTGGGGTCCTATTGGCTGGTGTGGGTGGTGAGTTTGGACTTGGATGAGTCCACGCTTTGTGGAAGCATTTAAGATTTTTGAGCAAAGGAGATTCTCAAAATACATGACTCCCTTTTCAATCCATTTGTACTTAGCAAAAAATGATAAAGAGGCCACCTCCTGAAAGGGCGGGTACCATTGTAAATGTTTGCTCATTTCAAGTGCTATATCTACAGGTCCCTCCATGACCAAGAAGCATCACTCAGATGCTCAGTAGTTGTGGCTCAAAGGCTCTAGAGCGCAGGCTCTGTAGTTGTGTTGCACGGGCTTATTTGCTCCGGGGCATGTGGGATCTTCCCGGACCAGGGCTTGAACCTGTTTCCCCCGCATTAGCAGGCGGATTCTTAACCACTAAGCCAGTGGAAACTGGCCAAGGGAAACTGAGACCAAGAAATTAAGCAACACAGTGATGTCCGAAACAGGCATAGACAGATCTTCCCTTTGCATCACCAGGACAAGATGAGTACGTACTTCCTGAGTATCAGTTCATTCACACATCAACTTCACTATTTTTGCCTTATCCATGGGTCACCTTTACAATGATGAGGTTATTATTTTCCTTTAAATTGACTCTTCTGTGCTTCAATAAAATTTAAGATGCTGTTTTGTATCACTACCAAAATGGAATAGATGGAGACAATCAGACTAAATGGGTTGAAAAGACAGCAATGCTCCTCAATTGTTAAGTTCTGGCTGGTATTTTTGTCTGCTGAAAGCTCTCCCTCTTTTCAAAAAAATTAGCAAGGGCTAGAGAGGTGTTGGAGACATAATAGCAACACGCAGAGATGTTCTCTTTGACATTAGAACGACTAAAATGGGCTTGCAAGGGAAATTGTCTTCTCACTCTGTGCTTCAATTATATTCAATGACAAATCCATGCACCACCCAAAATGACTTCATCTGGGAAGGATGAAACGGTTGCCACACTTGGAAACACTCTATGAACCTCTGATCTATCAACTTTCCTGGCTAAACTACATAACAAGCTTTATCAGCTGTTCCTGGTCAGTGATTAACTTTGTGAGCGTAAAGTGGGGGACACTTCAGCACAATTGAAACCAATTGGTCAGAGACTCTATTCCAAGATATACAGGACTTAAAGGCTGTCCGATATCAGATCAACATACCATGTGTCTTAGAAGTGTTGTTTCCCTAGGGGCTTCCCTGGTGGCGCAGTGCTTGAGAATCCGCCTGCCGATGCAGGGGACACGGGTTCGTGCCCCGGTCCGGGAAGATCCCACATGCCGCGGAGCGGCTGGGCCCGTGAGCCATGGCTGCTGAGCCTGTGCGTCCGGAGCCTGTGCTCCGCAACGGGAGAGGCCACAACAGTGAGAGGCCCGCGTACCACACACACACACACACACACAAAGTGTTGTTTCCCAAAGGCACATGATGGAGGGAAAACCTGGTATATAGCCGTTTCTCCAAATGTAAACTCTTTTGTTATTGGAGAATCTCTAAGAGATCTCTCAGATCCTTGGTTTCTCTCTCTTTTAAATGACAGGATTGGGTTATACCTAGGCTGCCCAATACAGAAGCTACATGTGATTATTGAGGGCTGGAAATGAAGCTATCCTGAATCGAGATGCTCTGTGAGTGTGAAACAGACCAGATTTTGAAGACTTAGTACAAAAAAAAAAAGGAATATAAACTATCTCATAAATATTTGGATATTGATTACATGTTACAATGATAATACCACATAGGCTAAATAAAATACATTATTCAAGTTAATTTCATCTGCTCCTTTTTGCCTTTTTATTGGGACTATTGGAAAATGTAATATTTCATGTGTGCCTTGCATTCTATTTCTACTGGGTTAGTGCAGGATTAGAGGCTCAGTATTGTTCCTTACTGATGAATCAGTCAAGTAATACATAAAAAGTCTTCCCTAAAATCGCAACAGATGATAAAAATAGGCCTTTTAATTTTACCAGGTAAAAGTCTCTGGTAGATATTTTAAAAGCTTTACCATCTCTGTTCAGTCTTCCTCTATATTAATAACCTTTATAATGATGTCAGAAGATAAATAGCTCGCTGTCTTTAAAGTTAGAAAAGAGGGAAAAAAGATTTCACGGCTCACATGTCTATGGATAAAGCAATCCAACTTTGGAGCGGTCCAAATGTGTTCCCTAATCAAAGATATACTTTTAATGAGATTTTATCTTTGATTGAAAATATAAGGCTGTAATGAACTGCTGAGTCATTCCTCTGCTTCCAGGCTTAATTTTTATTTAATTCTAGCTCCCTGATGTTTTTGATACAGAGCCCTTAATTTTTGCTGGATATTTAAAACTTTTTTTTTTTTTGGATCTTCTGATGTAGGTAGCCTTTTGGGCCAAGAAGTCCATTTTGAACTCACAGTAACAAAATAAAGACTTCTAGTCTGCATAGAAACATGCCACATAAATCTATATCTTTATATATATATATTTGTATTTATAGAGGTAACCAGCCAAGTGTTACAACAGGGCTTTAACAACTGTCAAGTGGTTGGCCACCCTTAATTTTATGGCAGCTGGGAGTACCTGAAAATGAATGGTCTCTGGGCTTAGAGGAACCTAGGATCTAATTGTAGCCCTGCCATCTACTCACTGTGCGAGCTTGGAACATTCATTTAGTATTTCTGGAATTCCACTTCATCATCTGAAAAACAAAGTGTCTGTCTGCTTTCTTGGTTGGGCACGGAAATTAAATGAATCCTGCTTATAAAGCAGTTAGCAAGTAGTCCTGTGCACAGAAAATACTGAGTAGTCAAAGAGTCGTTACTCTTTAGATTCCATGCAAGGAAAAAAAAAAAAAGAGTCACATCTGGAAAGTGTCCAGGCCCTTTTATCCCCAAGGGCATCAGTCCATTTCAAGCCCTTTTCTCTGCCTCCAAGCCACCTTGTCCCCAAACCTTCCTGACCCTGCAAGCCTTCCTCAGAACTCCCAGTAACTGTAATTCTCACCTCTCGGTTCACTGTTTCTCAGGCTGCTGCAGGCTCTCTCTTCGTTTTTTCCTATCAATCATTTTTCAAGTTGCTGCAAACCCCAACAGGTCCTATTTCAGCAAACTTGAAGCATGTTCATCTGGATAACATTACCCGACCTGAATCTGCAACCAGATCCATGTTGGAACAACGGATTCAGTCAGGGTATCAGATACAGTGTTGTAAACCATTGGTCCCCAACCTTTTTGGCCTCAGGGACGGGTTTCGTGGAAGACAATTTTTCCTCGGACGGGGGGATGGTTCAGGCAGTAATTTGAGCCATGGGGAGAGGCAGATGAAGCTTCACTCACTCACCTGCCGCTCACCTCCTGCTGTGCCGCCCGGTTCCTAACAGGCCTCGGACTGGTACCGGTCCGTGGCCCAGGGGTTGGGGACCCTTGTTGTAAACTCTACCCCTGCTTTGCAAAAAAATGAAGACATCTCGCTAGGGCTGTCTTGGCAGCAGGCGAGTTGTCCATCTCATGTGTTTGGCTCCTTGGTACCATTTCAGTTGAGACACTCATCATAGACTATGGTGTCTTGTTTGGAGATTCTTTTCATCTGCGATATTCTAATTCTCAACAGGAATATCAGTTGTTTATCATGATCTCCACTGTTACAACTTTCAGTCATGTGACTGCTATTAGTAACCATGCATTGAATGATTATTATGGACCAGGAACTGGAGACTGGCCATTGAGACACATTATAGAGAAGGTTCACAACAACCTTAAGAAGTAGGTGCTTTCACTTTCATTTCTTTACAGAAGAGGAATCAGAGATGCGGAAAGGTTAAGGGTCACGCCCAAACTCAGTCCTACGCTCCATCCTGCATGGCTTCCAATGGACCTCTTCCAATCCTTCCATTATGACTGCACTGGTCAGGGCTCTCCAGAGAATCAGAACCAACAGGATAGGATAGGTAGGTAGGCAGGTAGATAGGTAGATAGATAGATAGATGACAGATGGATAGACAGACATATGATGTGGATAGATGGATAGATGCTAAATATATGGATATATAAAGACTAAGGAATTTTAAAATTTATTTGTTTATCTATCTGTCTATCTATCTATCTGAAAAACAGAGAAGCTGATGGTGTAAATTCCAGTCTAATGGCAGAAGATGAGATGAGATGTCACAGCTCAAACAGTAAGGCACAAAGAGACAAATTTCTCCTTCCTCTGCCTTTTGTCCTATTCAGACCCTCACTAGGTTGGGTAATGTTCACCCACACTGGAGGAAGCAAGCTACTTTACTGAGTCTAAATTCAAATGCTAATCTCATCTGGAAACACCCTCATAGAAACACTCAGAAATAATGTTTAATCTGGGCATTCCATGGCTAGTCAAGTTGACACATAAAGTTAACCATCACAATGACTCACTTCCTAATTCTCAGATCATAAGCTAATGAAATTATGTGCGAATATGAAAATAATTTTTTCTCATGCAAATTTTATACATAATCAGGAGCACATGCTACCTTATGGGATACGTTTTACTCAACATTACATCTATTATTATTCCATGGGCCTCCGACACAAGCACATTAATCATTTTTAATGGCCACAGAATATTCCACCATGTTCTATACTCAATGTAATAAGCCATCACCTTAAGATTGGACACTTAGGCTGTTGCCAATCTTTTGACATTGCAAATAAAAGAACAGTGATGGCTTTTGTTTCTACTGAGTTGGAATGATTCACAGGAGTCAGATTGGGTCCAAGGAATAATCATCTGCATGGTTGTTCATGGTTTTTAAATGATTTCCACCAAATTGCAGCACAACCAGTAAAGAATATGGGGGCCAGTTTCACTGCAACCCAAGTATGGGAAAAGGTAGTATTCTTATTTTATGTTATGTGGCTAATTTAGTACATAGAAATTAGTGTCTCACAGTGGCTTGAATGTGCATTTTCATACAGCTATCAAGGACAGGTGTTTACCATGTGTTTGATTCTACTTATGATTTCCTTTGTGTGAACTGTCTGTTAGTTCCTCAATGGTCACTCCCAGCTTTCACGATTTCCCCACGAAAACACTCCTATCACAGGGGCAAAATTGACTTTTGTCAATTTATGAACTGATGAATTGGATCAACAGAAAAGCTCAATCTGAATAGATCAACCTAAAAACTATCTTTTTTCCTTACTGCAGGTTAGTGTGCTATTTTGAGGAGGATACAAAGATGCACCTAAAAGTTTTCAATTACTCCTTGGACTTGATTTTCTGTGGACCATGGGAACTAGCTGTTTAATCGGATCAGAGGACTAAGAAGAGCTGTCAACCTCCTTGGCTGAGTCAAAGCCTGTGAGCCCGGCTCAGGACGAGGGTTTGCTTCCTGACATTTTCTCCCTTAACCCAAAGCCAGAACATCTTGAGTTTGAGACCTCTTCTGCTCTCAAGGATCTGTCTCCCAATCCATCCAGAAAACCTTTTGGTTAAAAAGAAAATAGGAAAAAACCTCTGGCTGATCTGCAGATTCTGATAGCTTTTAGTTTGCAATGGCCACAGTAAAAGATACTGCATCTGTAATGACTTTAACAAATTCTAACCTATAATGAGCACCCCCCCCAAAAAAAAGCCTTAGGTATATGATAAGAACTCCAATTAAAATGTGCATGGACTTGTGTGTGTGCATGTGCATATGTGTGTCTACACGTGTGTGCATGTTTTCCCCACCCCATCTTTGAATTCTGTTGCTATTACATCAAGTCCCATCAAAAATTATTGCAGCCCTCTCGATGCTGAGATGGATGACATAATCCATGGGTTTTCTGATCTTGATGAACATGAAGAAAATTTCAGCTGAACTGTGCAAAAGTGCTGGGATAACATAAATCACATTTGGACAGGGCATGCTTCCTGTCTAAAGCATAAAGTTGCCCAATCACATATCACAAAGTGAGATAATAAAACACATCAACTGAAGAGGAAGAAATTAACTAATGCTCACACCACTCATCACAAAAAAAGATGATGGCCATTTTTTTGGAGATGACACAACTATCCTAGAAAACTAGCTCTGCACTTAGTTGTTTCCTAAATGCATTTTAATTCAGAGTTTAAAGAAAAAAGTATTGCTAGAAATTACACAAAAGAATAGACTTGCTTCTTTTAAATAAATGACAAATGAAAATAATAGATTTAATTAATGGTATTAAAATGTAAGGAGCTCAGTCCCAATTAATACATAATTGCAAAGAGATGACAAATATCATTAGTGATAAATCACACTTTCAAAATTAAGGTATCAAAATCTTAACCCTACCCATCTGAGGCTGAAGTCAGGTAAATTACCACCAAAATGTAATCAACAGAGTAGGCTCCTCAAGGGCCAAGGAAAGTGTGGTCATACATGCTTGATAGAAAGCTCTTATACATTGAGTTGTTTTTAAGCCATGTTTGGCTTAAAAGCCATGTTTTAATTGTTTTATAGCCATGTACTATCTATAAAAATGTCTCTGCCTTTATGGACTGCAAATCCATAATATAACAAGAGAAACAGGCATGCTCAAAAATAAGACCAAGTAGTGAATGTCACAGAAGCATGAAGTGTCTGCCTTCTCTTCATCTTTGGGCTTAAACACAGAGCAGTGTTCTTTTTTTATAACATGTTTATTGGAATATAATTGCTTTACAATGGTGTGTTAGTTTCTGCTTTATAACAAACTGAATCAGCTATACATATACATATATCCCCATATCTCCTCCCCCTTGCATCTCCCTCCCACCCTCCCTATCCCACCCCTCTAGGTGGACACAAAGTACGGAGCTGATCTCCCTGTGCTATGCAGCACCTTCCCACTAGCTATCTATTTTACAATTGGTAGTGTATATATGTCCATGCCACTCTCTCACTTCGTCCCAGCTTACCCTTCCCACTCCCCCTGTCCTCATCAGTTGCCAAATTCCGGGCCGAGCACAATCTCCTCCTAGCACATGTGCTGTAACTCCCACTCCTTCGCCTTTGGCAGGCATCACTAATCAATCATGTACTCTTTCTGGCAGAACCCACAACTCAGACTCCTCATCAACACAGCATTCTATGCAGCCACTATCAATCAATCTGAGTTGACACCAGAAATTAAATCTGTTTGCAATCACTGGCCTATGCCTTTCACTATGCTTTCCAACCCTCTCTAAGCACCTTCACCCAGATTGATAAGTACCTGCAGGATGTAGAAAACCCAACACTTTAAATTGGAGACCCGGTATTTAGTTTAAGCTTTTCGATTAACTTTGTTATTTATTTACCTGGTCCTAGATGTGACTTCTCTGATTCCACCAGAGATCTAGGAAACTGAGATAAGATTAAGGAAGAGTAGGAGGAAAACAAATATAAGAATGCAACAATAAGGCTGTTTGCGTTTATTGAAGGCATATCCTGCACCCAGCCAGGATGCTAAGTCCCCTAAGTATATTAGCTCACTGAGTTCCACCGCCGTCCCAGAAAGGAGCTTTTCTTATCTGCTCCATTTTAGATAGAACTTGAGCATCTGAGAGGTTAAATAACCAGGAAGTGGCCAAGCTGGGGTTCAAACCCAGGCCTTTGAGAATCCCGAGCTAAAGCTCTTAGCCACTCTGTTATACCCATGATTCTTTAGACTAGCTTCCGAGAGCCAACTTCAAGGCTGACGGAAGTATATCAGACAAATGGCCTGATCCACCTCGACAGCTTTTCACGGCACTGTGTTACATCTTTGCCCAGGATACTGCTGAGTGTGCCCAGCAGCCCTCATCCTCTGTCATCTGGGTTTCCGGCCCATCAGAGGCTAATTTAACTCCACACCACATCCATTTTAGAAGCTCGTCCCGTTTTTACATGCCTTCCCCCTCCACCACCACCTTCGAATTTTCCTAAAATAAATGAAAGAGGAAAGTATGACTAACAGCTCGTTTTCAAAGTTTAGTAAAAGGGAAAGCATCAGTTAACCTGCAGATAAAATCTAAAAGGCAGGCACAGAGGCCCCTCCTGGAGTTAAGAAGCTCTTGTCTACAAAAATAACTCTCAGTCATGCGGGGAAGTGAAGAACTGACTGGTTGCATGAGTATTCTGATCATTCTGAAGAGCAGACCCATGGAGGACCTCGAGATAATACCATAGGATAAGTTATTAGGGGAAAATAAATGCAGGGATACATCACAGAATTCCATTTGGCATTAGCCCGGGCTATTTCTGCTCCATTGAGCGCTCTGTAACAATCATTCTCATAAACAGAGCTTTCATGTACATGTGAGCCAGGCACTGAGCCTGTGGTGCATTCGAGGTCCATTTTTTTGGTTTTGTTTTCTCCTGTGCAGCAGCCTCAGAAGAAGTGGCATAGCCTCGTGGTTAAGAATCAAAGGCAGACTGCCTGGATTTGAACCCCATCCTACATGGACTACTTGGGTGATCTCGGGCATGTTAGTTAACTGCTCCCTCCCTCAGTTTTATTGTCTGTAAAACGGGGATCAATATTGTAGTATCTTCAAGGATCTTCATAAGGATTCAATCATAGAATGCACAAAAAACTGTCTGGCATATAGTAAGTGCTCCATGCACGCTAGTTGCAATTATTATCATCCATCTTCTCTTCTGGAAAAAAATAAGTCAAGGTTTCCTTTAGGAACTTCATTCTACTTTTGGTTCATGTAAGTCATTCAGCTGGGGCCCATCCTACTTCTGATTGTGGGTGAAGGCAGATGGACAATCAGAGGACTACTTTCCATAGCTAAAGGACTGGTGTGAAGCCAATAACCATCCCTCAGGAACTGTGCTCAAACTACTGGAAAAGAAGCTCTTTCTTTCCATGGTAATCTCATTTGCATTTTAAACCCAAGGACCAGTTATACCAGAAGACAGCCCAATTTTACTGTCATTGGACCCAACAACTGTCTCTTTTTGTTGTCTCTTTAAGCTGGTACAACTTGGTTTTCTATTATGCAGTGGAAGATGTCCTGACCAATAGAGCCCACAAGAATAAACCACGGCATGCAGGATCTATCCCCACTTCACAGAGGGTGTGGCTGTGGATCAGAAAAGCTACTGTGACTTTTCTAAGATCTCACAGCTAATAAAGAGCAAAACCAGGATCTGTGTGATTCCCAAACTCTTTTCCACCACACAACATTGTCTTTTTGAGTAAATGATGTAGAAGTGAGCAAAAATGCTAATCTTGAAGGGTGGCATGTTTCTCTGGATGGCAGAGAGAGTTTTTGAAACATCACTTCTTTCAGGTGAACACAGTTCAGGTTTCGGTTTTGCCTCTCAGTGTAGTTTTGCCTGAATCCCAAATATTTGGATTTGTGCTTTGGCTGATATCCTTTTAAATGTCTTAACTAAGCAGAAATTTTTAATGAAAAACATCTGTTTGGAATTTTATTTCTTGAAATTTAAAATACATATTTTGTGCACAAACGACATTCATGTTAGGTGTATCTCCTCGTTTTTACCAGTCAGCTTAACTGGGGTAACTGAGGATGGAGGCTGCATTGGTCGACATGAAACTCCTCTTCCCTCAGATTTAGGGCTCTAAGGGACGGTCTGAAAGTCCTCCCCAAATAAATACTGGAGTCAGCTTTCAGGCTCCGGAGGATTTCTTGGCAGCCACCTAACTCTGACATTTTTGGGGGGAGGCTCTTTTCCAGAGTTGATTTCCATCCCCTTCTCTCTGAGGTTCTGAACACACAATTCCAGACACTGGGATATATCATCCCTACTCTTGGCTAGTCCCCAAGTTTAAGTAAAACTGATGTTGGTGGGCTGCACACGTAGCTCTCTCTTCTGTTTCCCGGCAGACAGCAAGGATAAAGCAGGGTCTACTTGTAGTGGACACACCAAGTCTCACCCAGATCTTGGCCACAAATCCATGTCGAGCACAGAAGCTGAGTCAAGTCCATAGACACAAGTGGCTCTGCCTGTGCTAAATGGCACCATTCTTTGGCTGGAGACGGTAGGGGCAAGAGTGAGAACTCAACACAGCCAAACCACAGGCTGGCGAGTGGCTGTGAACTCATGTAGAATGAGAGCCTCACCCTATAGGAATGAGAGTTCATAATCTGCAGAGGAGTCACAGTCTTGAGGAATTTGCATGAGATGTAGAATGTGGCACAAGAGAGAAGCCAAGCAGCACAGGTCAAGTCTTTGCTGGTGTTAGAAGGCTCTGCCCTACTCCACTGTCAGAGACAGTGGGGCCAGGGTGACCCACCGGAGGTCTTAGTGGTCAAGCATAAGCTATGAGCAAGTAGACGCCATAACATAATGGCACTGTCTCTCTGCATCTGATCATTTCACATCATCAGATCCCATTCCAGATAAAATAATATCATTCTAGGATAAAGGACAAACTTTCCCCATGCTTATAAGGCTTCAGATGACCTGGCCCTTGCCTGCTTTCTAGCCTCATCTCAAGCCACAAACCTCTATTCAGTGTCCGAGTCCTGCCATGCTTCTTCCTCCAAACTTCCATCTCTGTACCCCACCCAGGAGTCTCTACCCCTGGTCCCCCTTCAATTGCAACTCAAATAGCATTCTTCGGGGATGCTTTAAGTTTCATTTCCACAGCTTTGGGGAATCTTGGAGCATCTTCCCATGTAATGCATACACCCAGGCAGCCTTCAAAAAGGACATTTGGAGCAGAAAAGAAATCCAATCTCCAGACGCATTCTGTGAGTCTCGCCAAACGGTGCTCACTGCAGCAGGCTTTGCCCCGGTCTGCCTTGAGGATCTCATTTTGGCCTTTAATGAGAAACTCTTCCATGAATGCTTCCCATCCTGGGGAGCCCCTCTGGATAAGGCGCGTGCCTTCTCCTCTGTCTTTGTTCTTCCTGTCAGAGCCCAGAGGACTAATCCACTCCCATCCCCACAGCAAGAGAGAGGCGCTAATAGAAAACCAACCCTGGTGACTGCTTTGTGCTCATTTTCAACCTCACTGGCGTCTAAGCCTCTGAAATCCAGGAGATTAACTTATTGTCCATGTTGATCAACTCCCTTACTCCTCACGGCAGCCAGCTGAACATAGAGACTTAAGCTGAGCGTCTCCAACACGTTCCTGGATGAAGTTATCCATGACCCGTGGTCAGAATCACCAAACCACGTGGGTAGGGCTGATTCACTCTCTAGCAAACCCAGACCTTCCTCTTCACCTCCTGTGTGGCTCTTGTTCCTGTGCCCTCTTGTCTGCACTCCAGCCTGGACCCCCAATTTCATCCTTGCCCCCTTCTGGTAACCCTTGCAGGCGAGCAGAGTCTGAAACGTCTCAAAGCCAAACCCAAACTTCTTCCTTGATTGCAAACCCACCATTAGAAAACAGTGTTTCCTAAACGCTAGTTATTTGCAATCTGTATGCACACTTTTTCTACATCCATCTGATTTTCATTAAATTAACTCAATTGTTTTGTCCTTAATAGACTTAAGATTACTTTAAAAAATCATGAGTAGAATTTTTAAAAAGAAAATAGTTTATTGACGTGAAAGAACAGAGCAATATCCTTTATCATATAAAGAATGTAACCCTCATTCAAAAGTAAAACAATGTTACTAAATTATAGCTAGATATTAGAATTGTTTGTCAAGGGTCCTGGGTCTTTTGGTTAAAAAGGTAGATGAGCAAATGTGCCAGACCTTTGGGTTTGTTACAGAAACAAAACAAAAGGAAACAAAACAAAAGGAAACAAAACAAAAAACAACCAAATTATGTCTCCTTGATGTAATCCCAAGGTCTGAAAAATAATTGACAAGAGAATAAATGCATCACTTCTTCACTAGGTGATTTGATCTGCAGATACCTCATCCATCATCTGAAATCTCAGTCTCATCCTTGGGCAATGCTGGACCATAGGAAACATGATCCTCCTTCATCAAACATCTTTAAAAGGAGGGCACCTGGCTGGCCACCCAGCCCCACTATTTTTCAGAGTCCTGGCTGATATCACCTTGTTCTAACCAAAGCCTTCATCTCCCCTACATCCCTGGCACTCCACCAGGGCCAGCCTCTGGCTCCATCTCTGTGCCCTGTCCCCATTCTCTCCCTCCTCCCTCAGTGACTCCCTCTGTGGCTGACTTAGTCACCCAAAGTTTCAAATGCCTCCTTGGTTCCATATCCTTCTGGCCTCATCCAGCAAGGACCCGCCCTCCCTTACTCTCTCTTCCACTTGGAGGGAGACTGACACAAAACCCCACTCCATCGGTGTGGCAAACAACACCCTCCATAATCTTCACTGCGCCAGTCCCCCCTTGGCCACTCTTGGACATGCACGCTGGACCTTGATCTCTCCTAAACATGCCACGTTCTTTCCCACCTCTGTGTCTTCGCCTATGCTGTTCCCTCCGCCAAGAGAGCCTTCAACAGACACCGCCCCTGGGATTACGCACACAAGACCTCTTCCTGATCCACTGAGACTTGGCTTGTAAATGTCAAGCCTGCAAGTCTCTTGACTCTTTTCTGCATACGTGTTTTACTTGGTTTGCACAGTGTTTTTAAAATAAGTAGTTTTATAGTAAATCCAGATTTCCAGATTGGCTTAGAAAATGGCAGCACTGACCCTACACTCCACGTGGCAACAGGCGCTGTACAGAAGCCCCTGCATGTGGGGCCATTGTTCTTGAGTTCAAGGCTGCCGCGACATTTCATATTACCCTACAATCATCCTCTGTCTCCCTTCACTAATTTATGAGTCCTGCCTGGACCCGGCAGCTAGGTGACTTTGTTATTTCCTGACGTAGGCCAAGCATCTCTTCTTCTATAAAATATTCTCAAAGCCTACTAGGTCCCATTGGTCGCCCATTTCTCTGAGCCCCCATAACACTTTCTGGGGGACTCATTTTTTTAAAGGAATTTGATTATAAATGACATGGAATGCCTGTGAGTGTGGGCCCTAGCAAAAACAAAAATAAAGGTAGCTGCAGTTGATTGAGTTCTTGTTTTGGGCCAGGCACTATATACACTGCTTTGTAGTATTATCTTGTCAATTACTCAAATCAACATTTCAAGTGGATTTTATTATGTCCAATTTACAGATGGGCAAATAGACATGGACTTGAGATAAGAAAGGCTCTCGAGGTCACAGAGCTGCTATGTGAGAGAACTCGGATTAAAGTCCAGGACTTCCCGGCTCCAGAGCCTATGGTTTTAACGATTGCACTCTGTAAACTCCTGTGTTTTGAGCACGTAATTTCTAATCCACACATAGAAGCTGCTAGAAATGCAAAAGCTAGGAACCGAACTGGGTCTGTTGAAAACTGAAGCCAGAACTGCGTCCTGGTGCCACCGTCGCTTGTCCTCAAGACCAGAAAAAGTCCTGGCAGCCTCACTGCCAGGTGCCAGTGGCTCTCCGGAAGGTCAGGCTTGACAAGGCTCTGATAAATCTCCACTGTGAGCCAGCTAGAGCTAAAACATGGGGGCTGAAAGGATGCCCCAGACTCAAAACTAGACTATTTACTTGGCAATGGGTGAAGCTACCAGCCCAGGTATAAATTCATCAGTTGGAAAGGGCGATTCTCATATTCTACACATTTGATTTTCTTTGTGTGTGTGCATGTGTGTGTAAGGCAGTAGAGCATCAGGGCTAAGAACACAGCTTCCAAAATAAGAATCTCTGAGTTTAAACCCTAGCCTGTGATGCATCTTGAGTGATCTTAGGCAAATCACTTAACATCTCTGAGCTTCCGTTTTTCACCTGTATAACGGGGATAATGATGGTGCCTCGCACATTAGCTGCTGTAAGTATCCAGAGGTACTTAAGAATGCCTGGTCCAGAGTAAGGATTGCAACAGGGAAAGTTCCAAACTCCTAGTGTTCACCACGGCACCATAGCATCACCAATCACGAGCACAGCTTCACTCAGACCCAATCTGAAAGGCTCCTTAACTTTGAAAACCGCTCAAACGCCTTCCATGCAATTTTATAGTGGATGGGAAACTGTTTAACCGCACCACGCCAGGCGGTAAGTGAGGAGAGGAAGCCCTGTCTGCATTTATAGCCTTTGACAAATGGGCTCTCATTTCCTCTGACAGATTCTCCCCCTGACTGATCCATCAGCCTCTGTTCTCATCACCTGAATCGCGGCCTTCATAATAGTGTTGAAATTCAAATGGATTTTACACCACAAATAAAAATGAACTTAAATGCCTCTGTTTTCCACCAGCAACACAGGTCATATAAATGTCACATGCAGGAGGTTTTTCAAGGCCGTGCAGCTGCCCCAAGGGACGGGTTACCTCACATCACCCTTGCTAAATCTGCATTAGCTCCATGGCCTTGGCCTGTGGGAGGAAACCACCTGAGCTCTGCTTCCCACTTAAGGGGGAAAAACGCTACTGGCCTTTCAGATCTCCCTGTGACATCCTCTGGGTGATTTTAGGAAACAGGCAGGAAGCCATCCAAGTGCAGGTCCAGTCACAGGGGCGCTGCTCATTGCTGGGCTTGGAAGCAAAAGAGAAGTGTAAAATGAAACCACACTCTGGTACACACCATGAATCCCTCTATGAACAACCAGGCAACGTTCTCCAAAAGACAATGAGCTTACTGTCTGCCGATGGAAAAGAGGCGTCTGAGATACAGAAAAACAGAGAAATGGAGAGCAAAAAAAAAAGATTCTCTCCTTCTGTCAACAGTCTCAGATGGAGTACAGACGGTGCACAGACCAGGAAGAGTGATTTTAGGGCTCTTCATTAAGATGAGGGCTCTCTCCACCGCTTGAAATTCACCGTTTATCTCCCATCATTATATCTGGCCTAGGATTCAATGGGAAAATGACTCATCTCAAGGTAAATGGCCCTACCGAGTGGGAGAGAATGGGATGAGGCTTGAAATTGGACGGGTCTGGCGGGGAGGGACCCTATTAGACCCTATAGAAAACTTGAGATCTTGTGTTTTCTAAAATTCTTCTATTGAGAAGATACTCCAAAATATTTCAGAAAAAGGTACGGATGTAAGCACACAAATATATCCCTATATACAGAATATACGGAAGAGAGGTAGCCAGGGAGGAAGGGAGGTGAAAGAAAAAGGAGAGAAGGAAAAAGAAAGTAATTCTTGGGAAGCCATCTAGTCTAACAGGTATCACGTTAAGCTTTCTTAACTAAAGGAAATTGCGCTTTAAAGAAAACACTTCTGGTTCTCCTTCAGAGCACTCAGCATTTTGTAAAAAATCTACACGGGCCAAGGGGCTGCCTCTTCAGAGGCAGGTTGACTTATTATTTTGGCACCTCTGTCATTTCCTGTCACTTCAATTCCACTTTATCAAATTACTGATTTTGCCAGAAGCATTCGGAATGAATGGAGAGGGACACACACACATACACGCAGGAGCGAGTGTCATCACTTCGATGATGCAATTTCATAATTATACGTCAGGGTGACAGAAGTACCGTAACTGCATCCCAGACCCTGGATGAAGATCACTCCGGCTGTCTGCCTACCTGACCTCACGCCATATCACTGTCCGGAGGGGTGATACTGGCACTCCTCTGCTGAGGGTGGAGGACACTGGCCCTCCGGGATGATCAGGTTGCATCCTGACTTCCCCAGAGGCAGGACCCTGATATTCACAGCCATCTCCAACACCTCACCCCACCTCCCACCACATTAGGAGATCCAGAGAAGGGAGAGCCCCGATGTGAGAATCACAAAAATAATATTAAAAAAAAAACATCAGAACAGAACTCAGCGGAAGCAAAGTCCTTCTCTTGAACAGAGGGAATAAAAACCGTTAGAGTGTAAGACAGCAAAAATGGAAGTAGGCATCGTGGTGGTGTGTGTTGCTAGGAGTCATCCCCAGTCAAAGACAGTGAAAGGGTTAGTGAAACAGAGCAGGGCCCTATGATCCTTCCCCCACCCCACGTCCTCCACCCGCCTTTTGTCTATAGAGCAACTTTAGGCAAAGAATAAGTTCCATCAGAGAAGTGAGAAAACGCAGAAGCAAAGGAAAACAGTCAAACAAGACCAAATCATAGTAGTTTAGTCATTAAGCAAAGTCAAGGACCCTTAGTTCCTCCTCAAGGGCTGTAGATAATACTCTGAGCCGTATCCTGTGAGCTGTCTAATAGATACCAAAACCCCACCAGGTGCAGAAGTTAACTACATGATGACCAGGCTGCAGCCATGACATAAGCTGCCACAATTCTGAGAACTGGCCTCAAAGAAATGGAAACAAACTGACCCTGGAACTGAAGATGAACTGTACTTAGCACAATCCAGATGACGCTGATCAGACCACCGCAGGACCAATTTCAAGATGACCGTCAGAGCTGACTGTGCTCTTTCTGCCTGTAGCCCCTCCCTCCGCCTGTGCACCCCAGAAGCTCGCCTTGAAAAGCTCTTGCCCACTGATTGTTGGCGAGGGGCGGGGTGGCAGAACTGGCCTTTGGACCTGAGTCCACCCCCACTTGGTTGCCAGCCTCCGAAACAAAGCAAACTTTCCTTTCCACCAACCTTTCCTCTTTATTGGCTTTAGAATGGCAAGCAGCCGGGCCCCTCTTTTGGTAACAATCAGTCATGTGTGGTCAAGGCTGGAAAACAACAGGACAGCCCTCCAGATACGAGGCTTCATCTGAAGTGCCTGACTCAACCCAACAGTCTGTGACAAAGCACAGAAAGGCTTATGTGCGTGCATGAGTCTCTGTGTTAGTCTTTTTTGAGAACAGCTGAAGTTATGTACAGAGTGATCACCTATGATTTCTTCCCACGAGTCATCACCAGAGAGCATCCATAGTCTTGGGGGTGGGTCATTATAGTCATGATACATGAACCAAAGGCAGTTTGGATAGTATTATGGAATGGGGCTGTGTGGCTGGCTGGCATTGCCCAGAGGTTATCCTGGTTGTTCACTTATTTGTTGGTGACAGAACTGATGTTGCTCTAACAGTCCTCCTGGTATCTTTCAAACACTACTGGCAAAGAAAGTAAAACAAAACAAACCAAAAAACTAGACAGAAACGTGCTTGTGAATTCCATTAATATCCAAGGGAAGTGAAGACATCCTGAACTTTGGAAGCAGGGCAGGGAACATGCTTTCACTGGGACGTGGTGAGCAAAGTCACTGGGAAGAGATTAAAAAGGACTGGAGACACCTCTTCAGCCTAAATTCCATTTCTCCAACTCACAAAATGCATGTGTGCGGGGATATCAGCACATCGACATGCAGCGAATGTAAATATGAATTGAAACACCTCTTCTGCAAACTAGACACACAACTGGAACTAAGTTAAGATCATGCGGCTCGAATTTAAGCCACTGTATCATTATTCCCTTCAAAGTGAGGAGATTAAGGCTCCTTAAAATAATGTGTGGCAACTGTCTTCTATTTAGAAGCAAATTTTGTTTTGAGAAGTCCTCACCACCTTATTAATCAGCGGATGACCAAGCTATCACAAAATCAAGGCTGAAAAACCTCTGCTTGAAATAATAACTGCCTTCGACAATAAAGGTACAGTTGCACAGAGGAACATCTTTCAGAATTGTGGAACGGTGTCAAAAGTAGCCAGGAGATATGTACCCTCAATTCAGTTATTTGACCTTTTTTTATCCAAGGCTTTAAAGGTAAAATTTGATCTGCTCGGATGCGCGCTACCACGGAAACTTCTGTGAACTCTGGTGAATAAAGGGAGAATGAAAATATTAAAGTGAAGAACAATTGTCTAGCAGTTGCATTTCCTGAGGGGGTCCACACCAAGTGTAAAAAGAAGATAAATGGGGGAAAACTTTAAAATATGCAGGAAATGACCTCCCTTTCCTGCCCCCCCACCGCCTGGCAAAACATCATGTGAACAAATTTATATCATAGGAAGTCACTGCTCATGTGACTGTGTCATGATGGAAATCAGGACAGGCTCTTTATCAAGCCAAAGTGTATAGATCAGAAATATTTTTCAGGATACACCCTGAAAAGCCCAAGAGTATGTATTCTATAATATATACAATGTTCTATAATTCTATGTAGTATGTGGCATATTATATATAATAATCATCCAAAATATTCAACTAAAATGTGAAATGAATTAAGGATAAACGAGCTATTTTCCTGAAAAGAAGCAAATGACTAAGACAAAAATCAACACTAATTTTTTAACACAATTACATTATGCCATCTTCACTGAAGTTATCAGGTCTAACACAGATTGCGAGGATAAAAAAAACAGACATTTAAAAATATGATTGTCTTCAAGTGATACCAGCACATGAATCACCTTTGCAAGCCATCGTCCAGTAAGGCACGCCTTAAACAGCTGGGTTTAAATCACAGAGTTCTCGTTTTGCTTGAAACCAAAAAGATGAAAAATATTGACTTACCTTTCTGTCCTCTATTTCCACACAGGTATTGCAGTCTACTTTGATATCCTGAGAGGAGGAGAAAAGAAAGAGAGAGAAAGGACAGGAGTCAGACTTATGGCCAGAGAATGTTCAGTGGTGTCGTTGAAATGCCCTTTAAAATAATAAAGAGCTCACGCTCTTAATGGCTGCTTCTCGAGCCATTGCTCTTTATAGCGCTTTTTAGAAGTATATGCCCTGGTGTTTGCGTTAGAGACATATGGATGTCATAAGTAAGCTTTATTACATGCAGATGTGGGGTGAAGGCAAAAGCTGTGGATCAGAGGCCACACAAAGAGAAGCTGATGGCTCATAAAATAATATGCCCCCAGACACCTTTGTTCACATCAGCAGAGGTTGCCCTCAACTGGACTTAATTTCTCTCTCCCATTCCAGATCTGGGATAGTCAAATCTATCTCCCTTCAACTCAAAGCCATCACTGTCTATTTTTTATCCTTCCCTCCATCCATCCATCCATCCATCTATCCGTCCATCTTTCCATCCATCCATTATCCATCTAACCATCATCCATCCATTCATCCATATTTATCACGTACCTACTTTTTATTCAGTTTTTTCTTGTTGCTTTGGAATGTAAAGGTGAAAAAAAAAAAAACAAAAAAAAGATGAGGGCTTCCCTGGTGGCGCAGTGGTTGCGCGTCCACCTGCCGATGCAGGGGAACCGGGTTCGTGCCCCGGTCTGGGAGGATCCCACATGCCGCAGAGCGGCTGGGCCCGTGAGCCATGGCCGCTGGGCCTGCGCCATGGCCGCTGGGCCTGCGCGTCCGGAGCCTGTGCTCCGCACCGGGAGAGGCCACAGCAGAGGGAGGCCCGCATACCACAAAAAAAAAAAAAAAAAGATGGTTTCAACCCTCAAGAAACTCCCCAGTTTGACAACATGGCAGATACACACACAAGCAATTGTGATATTTATTTACTCATTCAAAAGACAGGCATTCAGCACCTATTGCTTGCCAAGTCTTGCTCTAGGCATGGAAGACCCAACATACAAAACACAGGAAGGTCCTGCCCTGGTGATGCTTACATTCCGCTAGAAAAGGCAAACAGTAGAAAAGAAACATCAATAAATGGTTGGTGTTTTAGAAGAGGAAGCTTACCATGAAGAAAAGTAAAGCAGGAGAAGGGGAGGAGAAGGGAAATGCTGAGGGTAGAGAAGTAAGATTTTAAATTTAAAGAGAAGTGGCAACTGAGTAAAGACTTGAAGGAAGTTAGGGGATGAGCGGTGAAGCCATCTGGTGAAAGAGCCTTTCAGTGCAAAGGCCCTGAGGGGAGATGTGTCAGACATGGTCAGACTAGAGGAAGGAGGCCTCTGTGGCTAGAGGGAGGGAAACAGTGGGAAGTGAGATCAAAGGAGGACATTAGTTTTCATTCTGAGAACACTGAGGAACCACTCAGTCACTTTTGTTCTTATTGTGCAAAAATACACATAACATAACATTTAGTATTCTAACCATTTCAAAGTGTACAGTTCAGAGGCATTAAGTACATTCACACTGTTGTGCAATCCCCACCAACATCCATCTCGAGAACTTTTCCATCTTCCTAAACAGAAACTCCATAACCGTTAGACCATAACTCCCATTCCCCCAGCCCCTGGCTCCTGGTAACCACCTTTCTACTTTCTGTCTCTATGAATCTGACGGCTCTCAGTACCTCATTACATCAGTCTACCAGGGCTATCATAACAAGGTATCACGGACAGGGTAGTTTAAACAATGGAAATTTATTTTCCCACAATTCTGGAGGCTAGAAGTCCAAAATCAAGGTGCTCTCAGGGTTGGTTTCTGGTGAGATCTCTCTTGCAGGTTTGTAGATGGCCACCTTCTCACTGTGCTCTGTGTGTGCAAGGAGAGTTCTCTTCTTATAATGGCACCAGTCCTATTGGATTAGGGCCTCACCCTTATGACCTTATTTAACCTTAATTACCTCTTTAAAGGTCCTATATCCAAATGCAGTCACATTGGAGGGTAGGGCTTCAACATATGAATTTGGGGGTGAGGCACAATTCAGTCTTTAATAGTGATATAAGAGGAACCATATAGTTTTCACTCTTTTGTGTTTTATTTCATTTAGCATAATGTCTCTACCCAAGGTTCATCCATGTAGTAGCATGTGTCAGGACTTCTTTCCTTTTTGAGGCTGGATGATATTTCACTGTATGGGGTTTCCCTGGTGGCGCAGTGGTTGAGAGTCCGCCTGCCGATGCAGGGGACACGGGTTCGTGCCCCGGTCCGGGAAGATCCCCACATGCCGTGGAGCGGCTGGGCCCGTGAGCCATGGCCGCCGAGCCTGTGCGTCCGG
>NC_041227.1:51657740-51664194 GCF_002837175.3 Physeter macrocephalus | reverse complement strand
AGCCTGTGCTCCGCAACGGGAGAGGCCACAACAGTGAGAGGCCCGCGTAACACACACAAAAAAATTAAATTAAATTAAATTTAAAAAAATATATATATATATTTCACTGTATGGAGAGACCACATTTTGTCCATCCACTCATCTGTGGGTAGTCGTTTGGTTGTTTCCACATTTTGGCTATTGTGAATAGTGCTGCTATGAACATGGGTGGACACATACCTGTTCAAGTCCCTGCTTTCAATTCTTTTGTATATACGCCCAGAAGCTGAACTGCTGAATCATATGGCATTCTAGGCTTAAGTCTTTAAGGAACCACCATACTGTTTTCCACAGTGGCTGCACCATTTTACACTCCCACAGGCAATGCACAAGGGATCCAGTTTCTCCCCATCCTCGCCCACACTTTGTTGTTTTCACTCGGGGGTTGCGAAGAGAGAACAGGTATTAGCTGACTTCTGTTTTTAACAGAATAGACAGTTGAGGGCCAAAAATGCAAGTGGGGAGACCAGTCTGGGGTCTCCTGCAGGAGTTCAGGACAAAGATGATGGTGGCTGGCAGGGGAGGTGGTGAGACATGGTCAGATTGTAGACAGTGCAACAGATGTTCTGAAGGACTGGATGTTGGACGTGAGGGAAAGATTGGGGTCAAGGACCATTCCAAGGTGTCTGGCCTGAGGATGCTAGCAAAGGAGGGGGAGATTATGGGTGTGGCAGGATGGTATAGGGGTCTGCAAACAATAGTGGCTCCATTTTGCGTAAGTTAAGTCTATAGAAATGTTTATTCTCTCACCATTGGGTTGGGTTTACTCTGCGGATGCATCATGAGGACAGTGTGGATATAAGTGCAAGGCCATCCCCACAGTGATTATCAAGCACAGCAAATTCTAGGTCCACGTGAATCAAGAGTGGAACAAAATGAGACAATGTCATAAGACGAAGTTTTTGTTTTCTATGTAACAGACTGTTTTGCTACCAGCAAAGTGAGACTGAACCTGTGAGCAGTGACTGCATGTCCCTTTGGTGCCAGGAACTCTGTGGGGCATTTTTCACACCTGTCCCTAAATTACTCCAAACCAAACAAGGTTAGGATTATCTAGTGTTTTTTCTTTTTTTAAGTGTAATTGATTTACAATATTATATCAGTTTCAGGTGTACAGCATAGTGATTCAGGATTTTTTACAGCTTATACTCCATTAAAAGTTATTACAAGATAATGGCTATAATTCCCTGGGCTGTACAATACATCCTTTTTGCCTATGTATTTTATACTTGGTAGTTTGTATCTCTTAATCTCATATCCCTAATTTGTCCCTCCACCTTCCCTCTCCCCTGCAGTTATCATTGGTTTGTGTTCTATATCTGTGAGTCTGTTTGTTTTGCATGTACATTCATTTGTATTATTTTTTAGATTCCACATATGCGTGATATGACACAGTATTTGTCTTTCTCTGTCTGATTTATTTCACTAAGCATGATTTTCTCTAGGTCCATCCATGTTGTTGCAAATGGCATTATCTCATTCTTTTTTACGGCTGAGTAATATTCCATTGTATACATGTACCACATCTTCTTTATCCATTCATCTGCTGATGGACACTTAGGTTGCTCCCAGGTCTTGGCTATTATAAATAGTGCTGCTAAGAACATTGGGATGCATATATCTTTTGAATTAGTGTTTCTGGTTTTTTCTGGGTATATACCCAGGAGTGGAATTACTAGATCATATGATAGTTCTATTTTCAGTTTTTTGAGGACCCTCCATGCTGTTCTCCATAGTGGCTGCACCAACTTACATTCCCACCAACAGTGTAGAGGGTTCCTTCTTCTCCACATCCTCGCCAATATTTGTTATTTGTAGATTATTTGATGATGGCCATTCTGACAGGTGTGAGCTGATAATTCACTGTGGGTCACACAGAGGTTAAATCTATACCTGGAAGGGACACCTGACATCAGGCACTTTCTATCCTTTTCAGGTGATTTTATTTTATTTCAGTCAAGAGGGTTGGTCAGTCTGGATAGTGCAGGCCACATGTCTCAGCCTTTTCCTTGCTGTGGAAATGGAGAATCATCTAATGCAAGAATACCTAGAAAAGAAGTAAAGCTGAGATTCTCCAAGTGTGGTGCCCACAGCAGCTGCAGCAGCATCACCTGTGTATTCTTGGGCCCCATCCCAGACCTAGTGAATCTGAATCTCTGGGGCGGGAACAGTTCAGTCCTGGCATCAGACTCCCTCCCCGAAAGTGCAGCTCTCCCATCCAATAGCTGGAGAGCCTTAGGCAAGTGACTTGACCTTTCGAAGCCTTGGTTCCCTCATCCGTAACACGGAGGAAATATGAGACACTGGCCCTTCAAAGAGGGGTCTCCCCCACCAGCAACCAGGGTATCACCCGGGAGCTTGTTAAATGCAGCATCTCAGGCCCTACCCCAGAGATCCTGAATCAGAACCCACATTTTAATAAGTGTTACGGATAGAATGTTCATGTCCCCCAAACTCATAGGATGAAGCTCTTAAACCCAAGGTGGCTATATTTGGAGATGGGCCTCTAAAAATGTAATTAAGGTTAAATGAGGTCATAAGGAGGGGACCCTGATCTGATAGGATTAGTACCCTTATAAGAAGGGACATCAGAGAGTTTGTCTGATCTCTCTACACCCATGCACCAAGAAAAGGCCACATGTGGACACAGAGAGACGGTGCTGTCTGTTAGGAAGGGAGCACTCACCAGAACTCGACCGTGCTACCACCCTGATCTTACATTTCCAGCCTCCAGAAATGGGAGAAAATAAATTTCAGTTGTTTAAGCCCCAGTCTGCAGTATTCTGCTATGGCAGCCCCAGAAGATTAAGACCAGCTCCCGGATGAATGCAAGGCACAGTCATAGGACTCGGGGTCATGATTTTCTCATTCAAACTCCTAATTAATGGCTGCGATCTCTGATTGACCTTTGCATATGGAAACAGTGAAGTGTCCCTACCACTTACTCAGAACTCTTTGAATTTGTCCTCTAAAGAACATGAAGAGAAAGTAGAGATTAATTTGGTATGGGAGTGATGAAAGTGTGGATTGTTTTAAAGCTAAGGAGATGCCATCTAGAAACAAGGTAGGAAAAAGCAGTTCCCTGTCTGTTTGATGCCATTCCGACCAGGGGAAGCACGCATTTTCTTTCTTTCCTTGAGTGAAAATATGTTGAGTTTGCAAGGATAAGTCCAGATCCGATTTTGACTTACCCACGCAGAAATGGTAGGTGTTAATCAACTAACGCATGAATCAACAAACCCAAGGCAGGTTTTTGTTTTTTAATCTGCCACCGAGGACCCACGCAAGGGGCAGGAAAAACCCATCTGGCAGGATCCAATCTCTTGCCATTTCCCGAAGATTATTCAATTTATTCTTGTCAGGATTAATTTCCTAAATCCACACTGGATTTTTTCTTTAGGTGATACTGTTGGTTTGTCATCTGCTGCAGAATGATTCGGGAGGCACCCCAGGTGACATGCACTTGCTTCTGAACAATGTTGGACTCAAATTGGAAAAATGTCACTTTGGCAGGAACAAATTATTGTTCGGATCACTCCACGGAAAGCGGGTGTCTGCAGCTGGGCTCCGACCTGACCTTTTCCAAACCAGAGGAGTCGAGTAAGTACTTCGCCTGATAACTTCGCTTGGAGAACAGCTCAACTACTTAAGTGTTAAGTATGAATTTGGAGTCCTGGACTCATCACCAAGCAATCAATTTCCTTAGAGGAGTCAGCCATGCTCCTTTCTGTAGCTGGAAAACCCTGAACAGTGATTAACTGCCAAAGTACATGGAAACCTGCACACGCTATGGAGTCATGCTGCTTGGGTCCATATCACTGGGCTCTACCAGCGGTGCCTCAGCTTCTCCATCTGTAAAATAAAGGTAATAATAATAACAGCTGCCTCGTTTGTTGTGAGGCATATCGACAAGGGTCTTAGCTTATGCCAAGCCATCGAGAAATGTTAGCTATCGTTGATAGCAACCCCCAAAAGTCTCTGGGAGACCCAGTTTTGAGTGGAGTACTGAGAACTTTAAAAACAGTTCTATTTTTAAAGTTTTCTCTCCCAAGGCTTCTGACATCTCTCTCTGGCTTTTAGACATCAAAGCACATGCGTGTCTGTTCTTTTCAGAAGCTGTTTCATCTCCCAAGAGACATTTCTTATCTTCTGCGCTTTGTGTATCAGTTCTTTCTGATGATTTTTATAGGTCAGGGTTATTTCTGCCCACAATGAGGGGGCACCATCATCCTAGATCGTGGATCTGTATCATTCACAGCTCTGAAGAGCCCAAAAGGTAAAGGTCCCCATGAACAGGTGGAGAGAAATGTCCACCAATGAGATTCCAGAGGCCTCCGAAGATTTAGAAGCTAAGAGCCTGTAATGGGTTGAATAGTTTCCCCGAAAAGATATGCCCATGTCCTAACCACTGGAACCTGTGAATGGGACCTTATTTGGAAATAGCGTCTTTGAGGAGGTAATTAACGATCTTGAGATGAGATTGTCCTGGATTATCTGTATGGGTCCTAAATCCAATGACAAGTGCCCTTTTAAGAGACAGAGATGGGACTACCCTGGCGGTCCAGTGGTTGAGACTTCGCCTTCCAATGCAGGGGGTACCGGTTTGATCCCTGATCAGGGAGCTAGGATCCCACATGCCTCGCGGCCAAAAGACCAAAATATAAAACAGAAGCAATATTATAACAAATTCAATAAAGACAAAAAAAAATGGTCCACATCAAAAAACTCTTAAAAGAAAAAAGACAGAGAGACGAGAAGCCCATGTAAAGACAGAGGCAGAGACGGGAGTGATGCAGCCAACCTGGAGCCCCCAGAAGCTGGAAGACGTAGGAGGGATCCTCCCCTAGAGCCTTCTGAGGGAGCATGGCCCTGCTGACAACAGCCCTGCTGTTACGCCCATGGTCCCTTGTGTTTTCAGAGGACAGTCCCTAGAACTGTCCTAAAGTTAATGATTTTAGTTACCAATCCAGGAAGGGCAAAGGAAAGAAAAGATCAGGGTCCTGATGTTTGATGTAACAGTTAAGTAAGGCTAATATATTTGTGACACTCCATTGTTCTCTTGGACTCAGATACTCACAAAGTCCCAGAGCATTTCAAGGGGAATACCTGCAGCTTAAGTCATCTCTTGGGAGCTGGGGGAAACACAGCCAAAGTTTCACCTAACAAGTCCAAGTAGGGCTTATGATCAACTACTCTTACTGAGGGAAGAAATCCAAGTGTTTTGAGCTTCCTTTTCAAACCGGAAATAAACACTCCGGCGAGACAGTTTATAACATTAAGAAACAGTACATTTCGTCATCACACTCCAAAAAAGAATTCAAAAGCGCATTTTAAATTCTTAATCAATGTTATGTGGGGTGGGGGGAGGAAGAAGAATTTCCCCTCTACCTTCCTAGGTTCTTGGCTGAAACCCCCCTGTAATAAAGACAGATAAGGAGGGGAAAAGAAATAGAAGTTTAATAACATGTTTGCCCCCTGTACACGCAGGAGATACCCAGGAAAACTAAAGTAACTGCCAGAAATGGCCCATCCACCACGTCTAGTAGCGTCTCCAGCTAAAGATAAAAGATGCTTGGGCTTCCCTGGTGGCGCAGTGGTTGAGAATCCGCCTGCCGATGCAGGGGACACGGGTTCGTGCCCAGGTCCGGGAAGATCCCACATGCCACGGAGCGGCTGGGCCCGTGAGCCATGGCCGCTGAGCCTGCGCGTCCGGAGCCTGTGCTCCGCAACGGGAGAGGCCACAACGGTGAGAGGCCCGCGTACCGGGGGGGAAAAAAAAAAAAAAAAAAAAGATGCTGCTTCTCCATGGATAAGAGTTTCTAGAGACTTGGAGCCCTGTTTCTCTACAGAGAGGGAGACACCTTTACAAATGGAGATTTTCCTTCTCAATTTAAATTTCCCTCACAAAAGGGCAACTTCTACTCTGTTTTCAGAGATTCTCCGGGTAGCCTCTCAAAAATAACCATCCCCCAACAATCTTTCTGCCAAAGAAGCATATTTTGGGGTGGCATATTCTGCTCCCATTCAATTATAAATGGTTTCTCTCTTTTTTTTAATACTTCACTTTTAAATTTTTTATTATTTTTAAAATTTTATTATTTTGCATGTGTGTGGTAGTTTCTGCTTTATAACAAAGTGAATCAGCTATACATATACATATATCCCCATATCTCTTCCCTCTTACAACTCCCTCCCTCCCACCCTCCCTATCCCACCCCTCTAGGTGGTCACAAAGCACCGAGCTGATCTCCCTGTGCTATGCGGCTGCTTCCCACTAGCTATCGGTTTTACATTTGGTAGTTTATATACGTCTATGCCACTCTCTCACTTTGTCCCAGCTTACCCTTACCCCTCCCCGTGTCCTCAAGTCCATTCTTTAGTAGGTCTGCGTCTTTATTCCCGTCCTACCCCTAGG
>NC_041227.1:51652548-51656920 GCF_002837175.3 Physeter macrocephalus | reverse complement strand
TTTCATTCCTTTTTATGGCTGAGTAATATTCCATTGTATATATGTGCCACATCTTCTTTATCCATTCATCTGTTGATGGACACTTAGGTTGCTTCCATGTCCTGGCTATTGTAAATAGAGCTGCAATGAACATTGTGGTACATGAATCTTTTTGAATTATGGTTTTCTCAGGGTATATGCCCAGTAGTGGGATTGCTGGGTTGTATGGTAGTTCTATTTTTAGTTTTTTAAGGGACCTCTGGTTTCCTTTTCAATAGCAATTTTTCTGATAGTTTGGACACTTATATTTCTTATTGTTCTGAGCATTACAATTACTTCTAATTTAAAAGAAGCCAACCAATATGAGTTTAGATTCTAGAATTTAGAACATTATCTGTGATTTATTGCATCCTGAGTCTTTAATTTTTTTGACCTTCACAAAGACTCAGACTCTGAAAATAACTACAAGCCATAAGGACCACAGGCCCAATGTTTCCATTTTGCAGATGAAAAAAAAAAAAAAGAAAGAAAAACAGTATCTAAGAGAGAGATAGGGTAGGGAATTGGCTTTGATAGTTAATGCTATAAGAGGGATTGAAATCCATCTGGTCTACCTGTTATGTATTTTAGGCTTTCCCCAATACCCTATATTGTCCTGGAATCTGAGTATTTAAATCAATGTTCTAAATTTAATTGCCTTATTTAAGCGTAATGATTCTGCCCAACTTTTTAAAAAGTTCAGTAACTGTGTAGTCTTGCAACCAGAGTTGGTGCAAATGTGACATCATGTGTGCGTTTCAGCTGAATTCTTCAGTCTGTGTCCACTCAACTCCAAGGACTAATATTCAAATAAGGTCACCTGACACATGAAGAATAGTATACAAGGTCTGCACTGACATATTTCACCCACTTGATAACGTCTTCATTCACAAATTTGCTCAGCCCCTGCAATACCATATATGGCCAGCAGGTGGTAGCAAATAACCATGAAAAATATCAAAAGCTCGAAGCAACATCAAATTCATCGGGTCTGTAAACTTGAAATATCACAATCTTTCTGCTGCCTCAAAATTTGTCTCAAATGACTGTATGTTTTAATTAATAAGCCTTAATTACTTACCAGGAATGTAATCATTTGAGGAGGCATTTTATTAGTATGTGTCTAAGGTTCAGTAGGACGGAGTTCCCTGTTTCCAGGTACAGGATATTCTGAAAATGCTAAGGTTTCAATCTAAACGTAAGGAAGGCTGAGAATTTAAGAGCTATTTCTCCTGAAATGATACAAATGGCAAAAAATATATGTAAACTAACTAAAATCTCAACATAAATCCATTCAACCAAGAGAGTAGTCTAGTTGGCTAGGTTAGAAAGCAATGGTGGTAACTTTATAAATGTTTGGAAGAATTTTAAGGGGGAGGGGGGATATTTTCCTGGGGGGGGTGGGGAGTAGCAGGAAAGACCACAAAACTATTTTCCAACCCAGCTTTTATGCAAATAAAGATAGCAGGGTATTCATCTTAGAATGTTTTACTTCTTTCTTTGAGAATTACACCCTCAGCCCCATGAATTATTTTGTTCTCTTCACGTCACGTTCTTTGCAGCTTGGTTATCAGGGGATGCCAGCAAGCTGGCAGCAGCCAGGGCTGCTGGCTCAGCACAATTAAATTTGATACTGAGGAAGGCAGCCCCCTCTCAGGTAGGAGCAATGTGTCACAGAGGTGAGCTCAAACTAAGGGTCTGTTTGCAAATAAGAGCTATGCATTGGCATCACAGCTGGAGTTTAATGAGAGCGCTTTTAATTAACTGTAAAAGTAATTACCCATATTAGATGGAAATCTCACTTGTTTTTACATGAGGTGAATAATTTCAGTGCAGCTTTTAAGAATAATACTTCTGGAGGAGCTGTCAGCTGCAAACTCTCAACAAGAATGCATAAAAACAGTATCGAGAGGAACCAAGATGGCGGAGTAGGAGGATGTGCTCTCACTCCCTCTTGCGAGAACACCAGAATCACAACTAGCTGCTGGACAATCATCGACAGGAAGACACTGGAACTTACCAAAAAAGATACCCCACATCCAAAGACAAAGGAGAAGCCAAAATGAGACAGTAGGAGGGGTGCAATCAAAGTAAAATCAAATCCCATAACTGCTGGGTGGGAGACTCACAAACTGGAGAACACTTATACCACAGAAGTCCACCCACTGGAGTGAAGGTTCTGAGCCCCACGTCAGGCTTCCCAACCTGGGGGTCCAGCAACGGGAGGAGGAATTCCTAGAGACTCAGACTTTGAAGCCTAGTGGGAATTGATTGCAGGACTTCGACAGGACTGGGGGAAAAAGAGACTCCACTCTTGGAGGGCACACACAAAGTAGTGTGCGCATCGGGACCCAGGGGAAGGAGCAGTGACCCCATAGGAGACTGAACCAGAATCAGACTTTGAAGCCTAGTGGGAATTGACTGCAGGACTTCGACAGGACTGGGGGAAACAGAGACTCCACTCTTGGAGGGCACACACAAAGTAGTGTGCACATCAGGACACAGGGGGAAGGAGCAGTGACCCCAGGGGGGACTGAACCAGACCTACCTGCTAGTGCTGGAGTGTCTCCTGCAGAGGTGGGGGGTGGCTATGTGTCACCGTGAGGACAAGGACACTGGCAGCAGAAGTTCTGGGAAGTACTCCTTGGTGTGAGCCCTCCCAGAGTCTGTCATTGACCCCATCAAAGAGCCCAGGTAGACTCCAGTGCTGGGTTGCCTCAGGCCAAACAACCAACAGGGAGGGAACCCAGTCCCACCCACCAACAGTCAAGCAGATTAAACTTTTACTGAGCTCTGCCCACCACAGCAACAGTCAGCTCTACCCACCACCAGTCCCTCCCATCAGGAAACTTACACAAGCCTCTTAAATAGCCTCACCCACCAGAGGGCAGACAGCAGAAGCAAGAAGAACTACAATCCTGCAGCCTGTGGAACAAAAACCACATTCACAGAAAGATAGACAAGATGAAAAGGCAAGAGGGCTATGTACCAGATGAAGGAACAAGATAAAACCCCAGAAAAACAGCTAAATGAAGCGGAGATAGGCAACCTTCCAGAAAAAGAATTCAGAATAATGGGAGTGAAGATGATCCAGGACCTCAGAAAAAGAATGGAGGCAAATATCGAGAAGATGCAAGAAATGTTTACCAAAGACCTAGAAGAATTAAAGAACAAACAAACAGAGATGAACAATACAATAACTGAAAGGAAAACTACACTAGAAGGAATCAATAGCAGAAGTACTGAGGCAGAAGAACGGATAAGTGACCTGGAAGACAGAATGGTAGAATTCACTGCTGAGAAACAGAATAAAGAAGAAAGAATGAAAAGAAATGAAGACAGCCTAAGAGACCTCCAGGACAACATTAAATTCAACAACATTCACCTTATAGGGGTCCCAGAAGGAGAAGAGAGAGAGAAAGGAACCGAGAAAATATCTGAAGAGATTATAGTCAAAAACTTCCCTAACATGGGAAAGGAAAGAGCCACCCAGGTCCAGGAAGCGCAGAGAGTCCCATACAGGATAAACCCAAGGAGAAACACGCCAAGACACATAGTAATCAAACTGGCAAAAATTAAAGACAAAGAAAAATTACTGAAAGCAGCAAGGGAAAAATGACAATAACATACAAGAGAACTCCCATAAGGTTAACAGCTGATTTCTCAGCAGAAACTCTGCAAGCCAGAAGGGAGTGGCATGATATACTTAAAGTGATGAAAGGGGAGAACCTACAACCAAGGAAGAAGATATAACAATTATAAATATATATGCTACCAACATAGGAGCACCTCAATACATAAGGCAACTGCTAACAGCTATAAAAGAGAAAATCGACAGTAACACAATAATAGTGGGGGACTTTAACACCTCACTTACATCAATGGACTGATCATCCAAAATGAAAATAGATAAGGAAACAGAAGCTTTAAATGACACAATAGAGCAGATAGATTTAATTGATATTTATAGGACATTCCATTCCCAAACAGCAGATTACACTTTCTTCTCAAGTGTGCACAGAACGTTCTCCAGGATTGATCACATCTTGGGTCACAAATCAAGCCTCAGTAAATTTAATAAAATTGAAATCATATCAAGCATTTTTTCCTGACCACAACGCTATGAGATTACAAATGAATTACAGGGAAAAAAAACGTAAAAAACACAAACACATGGTGGCTAAACAATACGTTAATAAATAACCAAAAGATGACTGAAGAAATCAAAGAGGAAACCAAAAAATACCTAGAGACAAATGACAATGAAAACACGATGATCCAAAACCTATGGGATGCAGCAAAAGCAGTTCTAAGAGGGAAGTTTATAGCTATACAAGCCTACCTCAAGAAACAA
>NC_041227.1:51651670-51652448 GCF_002837175.3 Physeter macrocephalus | reverse complement strand
TCATAAAGATCAGAGCAGAAATAAATGAAATAGAAACAAAGAAAACAATAGCAAAGATCAATAACACTAAAAGCTGGTTCTTTAAGAAGATAAAATTTATAAACCTTTAGCCAGACTCATCAAAAAAAAAAAGAGAGAGAGGACTCAAATCAATAAAATTAGAAATGAAAAAGGAGAAGTTACAACAGACACCACAGAAATACAAAGCATCCTAAGAAACTACTACAAGCAACTCTATGCCAATAAAATGGACAACCTGGAAGAAATGGAAAAATTCTTAGAAAGATATAACCTTCCAAGACTAAACCAGGAAGACACAGAAAATATGAACAGACCAATCACAAGTAATGAAATTGAAACTGTGATTAAAAATTTTCCAACTAACAAAATTCCAGGACTAGATGGCTTCACAGGTGAATTCTACCAAACATTTAGAGAGGAGCTAACACACATCCTTCTCAAACCCTTCCAAAAAATTGCAGAGGAAGGAAGACTCCCAAATTCTTTCTATGAGGCCACCATCACACTGATACCAAAACCAGACAAAGATACTACTAAAAAAGAAAATTACAGACCAATAACACTGATGAATATACGTGCAAAAATCCTCAACAAAATTCTAGCAAACAGAATCCAACAGCACATTAAAAGGATCATACACCATAATCAAGTGGGATTTATCCCAGGGATGCAAAGATTCTTCAATATATGCAAATCAATCAATGTGATACACCATATTAACAAATTGAAGAATAAAAACCATATGATAATCTCAATA
>NC_041227.1:51650463-51651090 GCF_002837175.3 Physeter macrocephalus | reverse complement strand
CCCAAAGCAATCTAGAGATTCAATGCAATCCTTATCAAATTACCAATGGCATTTTTTACAGAACTAGAACAAAAAATCTTAAAATTTGTATGGAGACACAAAAGAACCCGAATAGCCAAAGCAGTCTTGAGGGAAAAAAACAGAGCAGGAGGAATCAGACTCCCAGACTTCAGACTAAACTACAAAGCTACAGTAATCAAGACAATATGGTACTGGCACAAAAACAGAAACATAGATCAATGGAACAAGATAGAAAGCCCAGAGATAAACCCACACACCTATGGTCAACTATCTATGACAAAGGAGGCAAGGATATACAATGGAGAAAAGACAGCCTCTTCAATAAGGGGTGCTGGGAAAACTGGACATCTACATGTAAAAGAATGAAATTAGAACACTCCCTAACACCATATACAAAAATAAACTCAAAATGGATTCGAGACCGAAATGTAAGACTGGACACTATAAAACTCTTAGAGAAAAATATAGGAAGAACACTCTTGGACATAAATCACAGCAGGATCTTTTTTGATCCACCTCCTAGAGTAATGGAAATAAAAACAAAAATAAACAAATGGGACCTAATGAAATGTCAAAGCTTTTGCACAGCAAAGGAAACCATAAACA
>NC_041227.1:51548719-51650036 GCF_002837175.3 Physeter macrocephalus | reverse complement strand
CAACCTAAATGCCCATCGACAGACGAATGGATAAAGAAGATGTGGTACATACATACAATGGAATATTACTCAGCCATAGAAAGGAATGAAATTGAGTCATTTGTTGAGACATGAATGGATCTAGAGACTGTCATACAGAGTGAAGTAAGTCAGAAAGAGAAAAACAAATATCGTATGTTAACGCATGTATGTGGAACCTAGAAAAATGGTAGATGAACTGAACCGGTATGCGGGGCAGAAGTTGAGATAAAGATGTAGAGAAGAAACGTTTGGACACCAAGCGGGGAAAGCCGTGGCGGGGTGGGGGAGGTGGGGATGGTGGCGTGATGAATTGGGCAGTTGGGATTGACATGTATACACTGATGTGTATAAAATTGACAACTAATAAGAACCTGCTGTATAAAAAAGTAAAATAAAATTCAAAAATTAAAAAAAGCAAACAAAACAGTATCGAGGAGAAAAATACCATCCCAGGAAGCTCAGGATTTGTCACCTGCTTCTGTCAGCTATGCTGCTTCTCTCTGCATTTATAACAAGACCCAGCATCTAAATACATCCTCTCTACAGCTGTATAGTCAGAGAGGCACCTCAATAAAAGCTTTCACATCTTGTAAGGTTTTCAGGGAGTTTTCTTTTTTGACTTTTGGTTTTTAGCCCCCTGGATGATCCCCAGCTCTTCTGTGGATGGGCTTGTGTGAATAATGAAGGAACTCAGCCAAAACAGGCACTAAAGAGAAGATGAAGAAAGATAACAGGCCTGTGGGGTGTGCCTTCCATGAACTAAAGTGGATACTGTCCAAAGAACAAAATAGATTATTGAGGAGGAAGCAAGTGCAGGAGCTGCTAGCTTAGGCTCAAAGACATCCCGGCACCATTCACAGATTGCCATTGTACTTGGAAGTCCCAGGGCAGAACTTTGATGAGGATAGATGTCTGCATCACCAACACCAAAACAAAAAGGCAAGCCCCCCCTCCCTGGATTTATAAATAGCACGAGAAAACGACAGAGGTCAACGTTAAGAGGGAATGAAGGTGAAACCGGACTCCTTGGGTAGGGAGCTGTGTTAAGATGCCATCCATCCTCTGGGCTCTGGAACTTCCCCCGACTTAGAAAAGAGTGGGCTCCCGAACTTCCTGTTTGAACCACAGTGAAGCATAAACAGCTAGGATAGAGTTTGCAAATACAAAATTACTGGGTAATTATTTATATGTGGATAGGCACCTTCATTAAGGGATTTGAGGATGCAATTATAAAATTGAAGTTTAGTGCACTCCAGTGAAGCAACTGCACGGAAGATCAGGAAATCGGGATGCAGACAGGTGAGTTTACACCTGTCGTGTCAGCCAGCAGCTTCGTAGCCAATCAGGTCCCTTCTAAAAAGACACTTGGTCTTCTATGTGAATAGTGTGTCTGTCATTGTGATTATTTTCCTGTCTATAGCCTCCTTTGGGTTTTTGTTGCTGTTGTGTTGTTATTAATGCTTGTTTTTGATCTTTACCTTAAAACAGCCCCTAGAGGGGGCTAGAGCAGGAAATGTACTGGTTTGATAAGATGCCCAGAGAACTTAACTGGTTCAAGGTCAACTGAAAGAGGAGCCAGAGCTGGAATTTGTATCTCCCACAGGGAGTTATTTCTTTCTATGGGGCCACCCAGGTTTTCCTAGTATCTCCTATATCTGATATACCCTAAATGGAGCTGCTTCTCCCACATGGTCAATGTAAAGGATTCAAAATTAAGAAAGAAAAAGAAATAAAGAATATAGCTTGGTTCTTCATTAGTATACCAACCTGTTGAGGGAATGTGACACAGTGAACATCTGGCAATACTAAGATAATGAAAAAATTCACAATGATATTTGAAGGAAAATGCAATGAGGGGATGCATTTTAATTTCACTTCCATGTGTGGATCAAAGTATCTATACATAAGAGAGAAGACTCAAGAATGAATCTACCTTGTTTCAGATCCTGACTCTGCCACTTAACAGCTACATGGGTTTACAAGGCAGCTTATCTGTGCTTTAGTTCCTGTATTTCAAAAGATGGGATTAATATCAGTCCTGATACCTTGAGGCTGGTGTTAGTATTAAGTGAGATAAGGTATGTAAAGAGCTGTCACATCGGGACTTCGCTGGTGGTCCAGTGGGTAAGACTCCACACTCCCAGTGCAGGGGGCTGGGTCTGATCCTTGCTCAGGGAACTAGATCCCGCATGTATGCCACAACTAAGAGTACGCATGCTGCAACTAAAAGATCCCACATGCCACAACGAAGATCCCAGGTGCCTCGGCTGAGACCGGGTGTAGCCAAAATAAATAAATATATATGTATATATGTATGTGTATATATATATTTTTTTTTTCAAGAGCTGTCACATAGTTAGGAGTCAAAAACTTTTGTTATTACAGTTGCAATTTTAAATTTTCATTATATTTATCTATTATTTGGTACATTACATAATGAAGGAGAGCAGAATATGCCACCCCAAAGGGTGCCACTTTAGCATACTGATTATCTTGAATTAAAGTTACTTAAGAAGCAGCCAGTGAAAGAAAGCACACTGACCCTCCTTTGTCACCCTGAAAACAGGAAATAAGTCTCCCATGTGAAAGGTACCCTCCCTGTACCAGGAGGGAAGAAGGCATCCTTATCACCAGAGACACAGAATTAAGGGCCAAGAAAGTTGTATCAACAAACCTTGTTACTTCCTCACTAACTTACTTATCCCAAGCCCAAACTTCTTTGCCTTGTCAATTCTTCACAAATGTATTGTTTCTTTGCCTAAAAGGTATACAGGCTGTCTGCTTTGGTCATGTCTTTGAGGCTCATATATTTATGAGCTCCCATAGGTATGAAATTAAATCTGTTTTTCTCCTGTGAATCTGTTTTTAGGTCAATTAATTATTAGGATAGTCAAAGATCCTAGAAGGGAAGAAAGGAAAGGTTTTCCTCTCCTACAGTATTGGCACCAACGTAGGGCTCCTCACTGGTGGGACTCTACTCCGTCCAAGGCTGCTACAGCTGAGAGTCCTGGGTCCCCTGAGAAGCATGGGCAGAAAACAAGAATTGTGACCCGGTCCATCTTCTGGATCTCTGCCTGCAGGGTCCAGTGGAAATAAGAGCGGTACAAGTCCTTTTCTTTTTCTAAATTTAAATTTGCAGGAGAAAATATTTGAGTGAATTGATTCCTTGGTTCTAGTGACTTTGGTCAAGATTTGTTATGAATACTCTTGTTTTGTATTGATCCCTTTCCTCCCAGAGATGGTCAGTGTTTTCCTTTTTCTCTGTCTTGTGTGTCATTTGTCATACAGAGAAAAACCATAGAGGAGAACACAGGCATACATCCTTATAAGCCCGTGGTTCAAGCCAGCCTCACAGACTGGTGTATTCACAGTTCTCACTGGACCGGCATTTGTTTGGACAAACTTTGCTGTGGGTCCCCCATCTAAAATCAGATAAGGTGTTCCTTTCAGCTTCTTCTATGTCCTGAGAGCTTGGCTTTGTGGCCAATGAGAATATTCTCTCTGGTCTCTGCCACCCAGAAGGTGCCTGTACCAGTATGCACAGGGTGGCCAGTCAAACAGACTGGGATTCCAAGTCACAAAGTCACAAGCAGCATTCTCTTTGTCCAGCCGAGCCAGCTCTCAGGGGAGTCTGTCCTAAGGGGTCCCGGTCCATAGGGGTCCTTGTCATCTCAACCTTTGTTAGTGCTGGAATCAGCCCATTCCAGCAGCCCAGTGTCATAGATCAGCAGGTCTGTAACTGGAGATGTATCATGAGAGTCCAGAGACACCGTTTTCACTACACAATTCTTACCCCCATGACAAGGAAGGTCTTTGCTTTCTCAGGCTAACTCTGGGGATGAACTTTCTGGATCGTATAAGGACTTCATCCATTGCACCCTCTTTTGGGATACCTCTCAGGTCCTCTGTTAAGCCATAAAAAGGCTTATTGGTTTGACTTGCCATTGATATTAACATAAGATCCTACTCATCAATGGCCAGATGCATCCTTTGAATTGGCTATATTTAAAAGAAAAAAAAAAAGGGAATTCCCTGGCAGTCCAGTGGTAAGGACTCTGCGCTTTCACTGCTGAGGGCCCGGGTTCAATTCCTGGTTGAGGAACTAAGATCCCACAAGCTGGGCGGCACAAAAAAAATGAATAAAATATAAATAAATAAATAATAATATAAATATTACAAATACAAACAATATAAATAAAGAAAAATAAAAAGTATAAATATAAATAAATAAAAAGAAAAGAGAAAAAAGTTTTTAGTGAGCTCTCATCCTAAACAATTGTTTTATTGGAAAGACCAAATTAAAAGGCGAACAAAGGAGTGTAACAGCTAGCCTTGGGGACTCCCTTAATAAAAAGAAGGAACAGACATTAGACTCAGAACAAAAAATAAAGTCCATATTCAACATAAATTTCCCTTCTTAAAATCCAGCCCCACCTCCTCAAAAAAAAATTTTTAACTCCCAAAACTCCTCCAACTCCTCCACACCCCAAATTCCTTAAACACCCAGCTGCCTGTTTTAACTTCCCTTTCCGTAGAAGATTTTGCAAAGAACACACCAGCCTGATCTCTAGATCCAGGATATACACGTGTTTCATGTAAATGCTGAAAGCCAGGAAGTGAATTTAGTAGAAGCATCACGGATGGACAGTAGGGCTCACACTACTGGGCTCTACCATCAGACTCTGCCAGCTCCAGTTCCTCCTCTTCAATGTTCTCTGTGGATGGATCCTAGACATTCACCCAAAGAATTCATGTTCCCTGGACAGCAGCAGATCTTTTAAATTATAAAGCCCCTTTCCTTCCACTTTTAGAGGATCCTGCTGAATTGAGAAAGGAAGTAGAAAGCTTAGTAGCCATTCACAGCCCCCCTCACAGAAGAAACAGATGGCCAGAAATTCTCCCAGGCCCTCTAGCAAACGAACAGGAAATGGCTCAGATGGAGGCTGGTTCTCAGGCGCTGACAGAAACATTAACAGGGGCTTTCCCCTCTAAGGTGAATGGTCTAAGGTTAAATTGTGCACTCAGAGAGAAGAACATCTGAAGGCCTTTGTTGAACGCATTATACAGACCTTTCAAAGGCACACTGCACTAAACCCTGAAGCTCTGGAACATAGAAATCCTTTAATTTCTGCCTTAGTAGGAAATTTTCTCCCTGATATAAAAAGGCAAAATTCAAAATAGTGTGGTTGAGTGGGCTAGTCAAACTCTAAGTATTATAATGAAAGCAGCTACCCAATTCTTTGAAGATAGCTTGCAGGAATGCAAGAGAAAAAGAGTTAAAATGAACGATATTTGATTTGCAACAAAAGCATAACTCTGAAAACAACTCAAAGTCCACTCAAAGCCTTTCTTCTTTGCCTTCAGACATTTGCAGATATTGTAAAAAATCAGGACACTGAAAATACAATTGTCCTGCACTTAAGAAGGGAGAATCTAAATAGTAATTACTCCAGCCTTGTGATAATAGATAAATATATTCCACAACGCTTAGAAGAAAACTTGCATTTGTTTTCCTCTGTCCCTTGAACATGTAAATATTTCCATGTGTTTGAAATGCAAATAGTCCAGGAGGTATCTAAAACTATGCCCACTCTCACCTGAGACTGAAGGAGAAAAAAAGAGAAAAGAGGTTTTTTTGTTAAATACACGTTGCTATAAAGACTCCCTTGCCCAAATCTAAACCACAGCTTCCATAAAATTACTTGTGAAGGACAAATACAAATCTTAAGTGTCTTCTCCACAAACATTATTAAAATTAACTTCTTCCAACTATTCATTTACAAGCCAGTGAGTTTTGTATTATCATACCCATCTCATGACTAAAATCTTAGAACAAAAACTGTAAGATCTCGAGCAGAAGCAAGAAGAACTACAATCCTGAAGCCTGTGGAACAAAAACCACATTCACAGATAGACAAGATGAAAAGGCAGAGGGCTATGTACCAGATAAAGGAACAAGATAAAACCCCAGAAAAACAACTAAATGAAGTGCAGATAGGCAACCTTCCAGAAAAAGAACTCAGAATAATAATAGTGAAGATGATCCAGGACCTCAGAAAAAGAAGGCAAAGATCTAGAAGATGCAAGAAATGTTTACCAAAGACCTAGAAGAATTAAAGAACAAACAAACAGAGATGAACAATACAATAACTGAAATGAAAACTACACTAGAAGGAATCAATAGCATTAGTACTGAGGCAGAAGAACGGATAAGTGACCTGGAAGACAGAATGGTAGAATTCACTGCTGAGAAACAGAATAAAGAAGAAAGAATGAAAAGAAATGAAGACAGCCTAAGAGACCTCCAGGACAACATTAAATTCAACAACATTCACCTTATAGGGGTCCCAGAAGGAGAAGAGAGAGAGAAAGGAACCGAGAAAATATCTGAAGAGATTATAGTCAAAAACTTCCCTAACATGGGAAAGGAAAGAGCCACCCAGGTCCAGGAAGCGCAGAGAGTCCCATACAGGATAAACCCAAGGAGAAACACGCCAAGACACATAGTAATCAAACTGGCAAAAATTAAAGACAAAGAAAAATTACTGAAAGCAGCAAGGGAAAAATGACAATAACATACAAGAGAACTCCCATAAGGTTAACAGCTGATTTCTCAGCAGAAACTCTGCAAGCCAGAAGGGAGTGGCATGATATACTTAAAGTGATGAAAGGGGAGAACCTACAACCAAGATTACTCTACCCGGCAAGGATCTCATTCAGATTCGATGGAGAAATCAAAAGCTTTACAGACAAGCAAAAGCTAAGGGAATTGAAAGATAACAGGCCTGTGGGGTGTGCCTTCCATGAACTAAAGTGGATACTGTCCAAAGAACAAAATAGATTATTGAGGAGGAAGCAAGTGCAGGAGCTGCTAGCTTAGGCTCAAAGACATCCCGGCACCATTCACAGATTGCCATTGTACTTGGAAGTCCCAGGGCAGAACTTTGATGAGGATAGATGTCTGCATCACCAACACCAAAACAAAAAGGCAAGCCCCCCCTCCCTGGATTTATAAATAGCACGAGAAAACGACAGAGGTCAACGTTAAGAGGGAATGAAGGTGAAACCGGACTCCTTGGGTAGGGAGCTGTGTTAAGATGCCATCCATCCTCTGGGCTCTGGAACTTCCCCCGACTTAGAAAAGAGTGGGCTCCCGAACTTCCTGTTTGAACCACAGTGAAGCATAAACAGCTAGGATAGAGTTTGCAAATACAAAATTACTGGGTAATTATTTATATGTGGATAGGCACCTTCATTAAGGGATTTGAGGATGCAATTATAAAATTGAAGTTTAGTGCACTCCAGTGAAGCAACTGCACGGAAGATCAGGAAATCGGGATGCAGACAGGTGAGTTTACACCTGTCGTGTCAGCCAGCAGCTTCGTAGCCAATCAGGTCCCTTCTAAAAAGACACTTGGTCTTCTATGTGAATAGTGTGTCTGTCATTGTGATTATTTTCCTGTCTATAGCCTCCTTTGGGTTTTTGTTGCTGTTGTGTTGTTATTAATGCTTGTTTTTGATCTTTACCTTAAAACAGCCCCTAGAGGGGGCTAGAGCAGGAAATGTACTGGTTTGATAAGATGCCCAGAGAACTTAACTGGTTCAAGGTCAACTGAAAGAGGAGCCAGAGCTGGAATTTGTATCTCCCACAGGGAGTTATTTCTTTCTATGGGGCCACCCAGGTTTTCCTAGTATCTCCTATATCTGATATACCCTAAATGGAGCTGCTTCTCCCACATGGTCAATGTAAAGGATTCAAAATTAAGAAAGAAAAAGAAATAAAGAATATAGCTTGGTTCTTCATTAGTATACCAACCTGTTGAGGGAATGTGACACAGTGAACATCTGGCAATACTAAGATAATGAAAAAATTCACAATGATATTTGAAGGAAAATGCAATGAGGGGATGCATTTTAATTTCACTTCCATGTGTGGATCAAAGTATCTATACATAAGAGAGAAGACTCAAGAATGAATCTACCTTGTTTCAGATCCTGACTCTGCCACTTAACAGCTACATGGGTTTACAAGGCAGCTTATCTGTGCTTTAGTTCCTGTATTTCAAAAGATGGGATTAATATCAGTCCTGATACCTTGAGGCTGGTGTTAGTATTAAGTGAGATAAGGTATGTAAAGAGCTGTCACATCGGGACTTCGCTGGTGGTCCAGTGGGTAAGACTCCACACTCCCAGTGCAGGGGGCTGGGTCTGATCCTTGCTCAGGGAACTAGATCCCGCATGTATGCCACAACTAAGAGTACGCATGCTGCAACTAAAAGATCCCACATGCCACAACGAAGATCCCAGGTGCCTCGGCTGAGACCGGGTGTAGCCAAAATAAATAAATATATATGTATATATGTATGTGTATATATATATTTTTTTTTTCAAGAGCTGTCACATAGTTAGGAGTCAAAAACTTTTGTTATTACAGTTGCAATTTTAAATTTTCATTATATTTATCTATTATTTGGTACATTACATAATGAAGGAGAGCAGAATATGCCACCCCAAAGGGTGCCACTTTAGCATACTGATTATCTTGAATTAAAGTTACTTAAGAAGCAGCCAGTGAAAGAAAGCACACTGACCCTCCTTTGTCACCCTGAAAACAGGAAATAAGTCTCCCATGTGAAAGGTACCCTCCCTGTACCAGGAGGGAAGAAGGCATCCTTATCACCAGAGACACAGAATTAAGGGCCAAGAAAGTTGTATCAACAAACCTTGTTACTTCCTCACTAACTTACTTATCCCAAGCCCAAACTTCTTTGCCTTGTCAATTCTTCACAAATGTATTGTTTCTTTGCCTAAAAGGTATACAGGCTGTCTGCTTTGGTCATGTCTTTGAGGCTCATATATTTATGAGCTCCCATAGGTATGAAATTAAATCTGTTTTTCTCCTGTGAATCTGTTTTTAGGTCAATTAATTATTAGGATAGTCAAAGATCCTAGAAGGGAAGAAAGGAAAGGTTTTCCTCTCCTACAGTATTGGCACCAACGTAGGGCTCCTCACTGGTGGGACTCTACTCCGTCCAAGGCTGCTACAGCTGAGAGTCCTGGGTCCCCTGAGAAGCATGGGCAGAAAACAAGAATTGTGACCCGGTCCATCTTCTGGATCTCTGCCTGCAGGGTCCAGTGGAAATAAGAGCGGTACAAGTCCTTTTCTTTTTCTAAATTTAAATTTGCAGGAGAAAATATTTGAGTGAATTGATTCCTTGGTTCTAGTGACTTTGGTCAAGATTTGTTATGAATACTCTTGTTTTGTATTGATCCCTTTCCTCCCAGAGATGGTCAGTGTTTTCCTTTTTCTCTGTCTTGTGTGTCATTTGTCATACAGAGAAAAACCATAGAGGAGAACACAGGCATACATCCTTATAAGCCCGTGGTTCAAGCCAGCCTCACAGACTGGTGTATTCACAGTTCTCACTGGACCGGCATTTGTTTGGACAAACTTTGCTGTGGGTCCCCCATCTAAAATCAGATAAGGTGTTCCTTTCAGCTTCTTCTATGTCCTGAGAGCTTGGCTTTGTGGCCAATGAGAATATTCTCTCTGGTCTCTGCCACCCAGAAGGTGCCTGTACCAGTATGCACAGGGTGGCCAGTCAAACAGACTGGGATTCCAAGTCACAAAGTCACAAGCAGCATTCTCTTTGTCCAGCCGAGCCAGCTCTCAGGGGAGTCTGTCCTAAGGGGTCCCGGTCCATAGGGGTCCTTGTCATCTCAACCTTTGTTAGTGCTGGAATCAGCCCATTCCAGCAGCCCAGTGTCATAGATCAGCAGGTCTGTAACTGGAGATGTATCATGAGAGTCCAGAGACACCGTTTTCACTACACAATTCTTACCCCCATGACAAGGAAGGTCTTTGCTTTCTCAGGCTAACTCTGGGGATGAACTTTCTGGATCGTATAAGGACTTCATCCATTGCACCCTCTTTTGGGATACCTCTCAGGTCCTCTGTTAAGCCATAAAAAGGCTTATTGGTTTGACTTGCCATTGATATTAACATAAGATCCTACTCATCAATGGCCAGATGCATCCTTTGAATTGGCTATATTTAAAAGAAAAAAAAAAAGGGAATTCCCTGGCAGTCCAGTGGTAAGGACTCTGCGCTTTCACTGCTGAGGGCCCGGGTTCAATTCCTGGTTGAGGAACTAAGATCCCACAAGCTGGGCGGCACAAAAAAAATGAATAAAATATAAATAAATAAATAATAATATAAATATTACAAATACAAACAATATAAATAAAGAAAAATAAAAAGTATAAATATAAATAAATAAAAAGAAAAGAGAAAAAAGTTTTTAGTGAGCTCTCATCCTAAACAATTGTTTTATTGGAAAGACCAAATTAAAAGGCGAACAAAGGAGTGTAACAGCTAGCCTTGGGGACTCCCTTAATAAAAAGAAGGAACAGACATTAGACTCAGAACAAAAAATAAAGTCCATATTCAACATAAATTTCCCTTCTTAAAATCCAGCCCCACCTCCTCAAAAAAAAATTTTTAACTCCCAAAACTCCTCCAACTCCTCCACACCCCAAATTCCTTAAACACCCAGCTGCCTGTTTTAACTTCCCTTTCCGTAGAAGATTTTGCAAAGAACACACCAGCCTGATCTCTAGATCCAGGATATACACGTGTTTCATGTAAATGCTGAAAGCCAGGAAGTGAATTTAGTAGAAGCATCACGGATGGACAGTAGGGCTCACACTACTGGGCTCTACCATCAGACTCTGCCAGCTCCAGTTCCTCCTCTTCAATGTTCTCTGTGGATGGATCCTAGACATTCACCCAAAGAATTCATGTTCCCTGGACAGCAGCAGATCTTTTAAATTATAAAGCCCCTTTCCTTCCACTTTTAGAGGATCCTGCTGAATTGAGAAAGGAAGTAGAAAGCTTAGTAGCCATTCACAGCCCCCCTCACAGAAGAAACAGATGGCCAGAAATTCTCCCAGGCCCTCTAGCAAACGAACAGGAAATGGCTCAGATGGAGGCTGGTTCTCAGGCGCTGACAGAAACATTAACAGGGGCTTTCCCCTCTAAGGTGAATGGTCTAAGGTTAAATTGTGCACTCAGAGAGAAGAACATCTGAAGGCCTTTGTTGAACGCATTATACAGACCTTTCAAAGGCACACTGCACTAAACCCTGAAGCTCTGGAACATAGAAATCCTTTAATTTCTGCCTTAGTAGGAAATTTTCTCCCTGATATAAAAAGGCAAAATTCAAAATAGTGTGGTTGAGTGGGCTAGTCAAACTCTAAGTATTATAATGAAAGCAGCTACCCAATTCTTTGAAGATAGCTTGCAGGAATGCAAGAGAAAAAGAGTTAAAATGAACGATATTTGATTTGCAACAAAAGCATAACTCTGAAAACAACTCAAAGTCCACTCAAAGCCTTTCTTCTTTGCCTTCAGACATTTGCAGATATTGTAAAAAATCAGGACACTGAAAATACAATTGTCCTGCACTTAAGAAGGGAGAATCTAAATAGTAATTACTCCAGCCTTGTGATAATAGATAAATATATTCCACAACGCTTAGAAGAAAACTTGCATTTGTTTTCCTCTGTCCCTTGAACATGTAAATATTTCCATGTGTTTGAAATGCAAATAGTCCAGGAGGTATCTAAAACTATGCCCACTCTCACCTGAGACTGAAGGAGAAAAAAAGAGAAAAGAGGTTTTTTTGTTAAATACACGTTGCTATAAAGACTCCCTTGCCCAAATCTAAACCACAGCTTCCATAAAATTACTTGTGAAGGACAAATACAAATCTTAAGTGTCTTCTCCACAAACATTATTAAAATTAACTTCTTCCAACTATTCATTTACAAGCCAGTGAGTTTTGTATTATCATACCCATCTCATGACTAAAATCTTAGAACAAAAACTGTAAGATCTCGAGCAGAAGCAAGAAGAACTACAATCCTGAAGCCTGTGGAACAAAAACCACATTCACAGATAGACAAGATGAAAAGGCAGAGGGCTATGTACCAGATAAAGGAACAAGATAAAACCCCAGAAAAACAACTAAATGAAGTGCAGATAGGCAACCTTCCAGAAAAAGAACTCAGAATAATAATAGTGAAGATGATCCAGGACCTCAGAAAAAGAAGGCAAAGATCTAGAAGATGCAAGAAATGTTTACCAAAGACCTAGAAGAATTAAAGAACAAACAAACAGAGATGAACAATACAATAACTGAAATGAAAACTACACTAGAAGGAATCAATAGCATTAGTACTGAGGCAGAAGAACGGATAAGTGACCTGGAAGACAGAATGGTAGAATTCACTGCTGAGAAACAGAATAAAGAAGAAAGAATGAAAAGAAATGAAGACAGCCTAAGAGACCTCCAGGACAACATTAAATTCAACAACATTCACCTTATAGGGGTCCCAGAAGGAGAAGAGAGAGAGAAAGGAACCGAGAAAATATCTGAAGAGATTATAGTCAAAAACTTCCCTAACATGGGAAAGGAAAGAGCCACCCAGGTCCAGGAAGCGCAGAGAGTCCCATACAGGATAAACCCAAGGAGAAACACGCCAAGACACATAGTAATCAAACTGGCAAAAATTAAAGACAAAGAAAAATTACTGAAAGCAGCAAGGGAAAAATGACAATAACATACAAGAGAACTCCCATAAGGTTAACAGCTGATTTCTCAGCAGAAACTCTGCAAGCCAGAAGGGAGTGGCATGATATACTTAAAGTGATGAAAGGGGAGAACCTACAACCAAGATTACTCTACCCGGCAAGGATCTCATTCAGATTCGATGGAGAAATCAAAAGCTTTACAGACAAGCAAAAGCTTCATATCAGAAAAAAATAGACTTTAAAATAAAGAATGGGGGCTTCCCTGGTGGCACAGTGGTTGAGAATCTGCCTGCCAATGCAGGGGACACAGGTTCGAGCCCCAGTCTGGGAAGATCCCACATGCCGCGGAGCGGCTAGGCCCGTGAGCCATGGCCGCTGAGCTTGCACATCTGGAGCCTGTGCTCCGCAGTGGGAGAGGCCACAACAGTGAGAGGCCCACGTACCACAAAAAAAAATAATAAATAAATAAAATAAAATAATAAAAATTAATGAATGAACTTTAATATCAAAAATACACTGGTGAAAAATGAGAATTTGGTTTCTCTCTGCTAAAAGGAAGTTTCTTAGACTACTAGTCTGCTCTTGATAAGAGAATACGAAAGTTTTTGTTTCTTTGTTTGTTTTGTTTTATCTTTTAAGTAATCTGCCTAGAAAGCAAAGATTTTGTGTCTTACCAAAATAATTTCCTGTGCTTCATGTTGTCTTTATGATCAAGCCATTTATAACTTAAGTAAACCTAGTCTTTTCAATATTAAGAGTTGAATTTTGCTCAGAACTATGTAACTTTCCATATTTTCCTTTGAAATTATTTTGTCACTTTGGTTAACTGGATAAGATAATTAAGTTTGTATCATAATTATCTGTGACCCTATTTAATCGAGCATTTAAAAAACTTGTTGATATTTATGACAAACTTCTCAAAAACAAATTCTAATCTTTTGATCTGAAGTAATTTTAGGATTATCCTGGAACAACTTAAAAAATTTGTCCTCTCTCCTTATAAAAAGGGAGATGTTAGACTAATTAGGCATATTTGATACGTTAAATTACATGGGAAGCATTGTCAAATAAAAAGTAATACTAAGCTTTTAATGTTGTATTTGTATGGGTACATAAGTAAAGAAATTATATGAAATTCCTAGAAATCAGACATCCTGGTATAATATTATCACCTGTATTTCTACTTATTATTGAAATGTTGTGTGTCACAGAAATAACCAAATTTTCTTGTGATAAACTCTAATCAGATCTTTAACCATGACATTTTTAAGTCTCTTGTCATTTATAGACAGTTATTGTTTTACTCTGATGCTTTTCCAAAAGTGCTTCATCTTCAAGGAGATTCAAGGAAAGAATTCTATCAAGTACAGGTTTCCAGTAACTTTCAGATCATACCACTGAACTGGGTAAGAAATTACAGAACTCTATGAAAAAAAAAAAACAAAAACTGATGACTTCATATAACTGCTAAAAAAGATGAAGAAGATCAACAAGAATTAATTACATGGGACTAAATTAACTGATGAGGATGATTATGATTTTCATGACTTTTAATTTGAAACATTGTTCTTTTATGTCTTGCTTTTTCCAGATTTAAAGAAAATTCATTTTTTCATTTCTCGTAAGCTATCAACAGTTTAATAAAATATATTTTTGAGAATAAAAATAAAACATTTATGGGCTTCCCTGGTGGCACAGTGGTTGAGAGTCTGCCTGCTGGTGCAGGGGACACGGGTTCGAGCCCTGGTCTGGGAGGATCCCACATTCCATGGAGCGGCTGGGGCCGTGAGCCACAACTGCTGAGCCTGTGCGTCTGGAGCCTGTGCTCCGCAACGGGAGGGGCCACGGTGGTGGGAGGCCCACACATCACGATGAGGAGTGGCCCCCGCTTGCCACGGCTGGGGAGGGCCCTCACAGAGAGGCGAAGACGCAACACATCAAAAATAAATAAATAAATAAACTCCTACCCCCAACATCTAAAAAAAAAAAAAGAGTTTTCAAGAAATAAAAAAATAATAAATAAAACATTTATCTTTTTCAACCTACCTGAACCCTCTAGAACTTGGAAACTCTTAGTGAGTACTGTGATTTTCATGGCAATTGAGTTACTTGCACAAACTCAATAAGAATCTGTTCTCCTCAGGCATTTTGCTAATTGAAATAACTCAGACAGAGAAAGACAAATGTTGTATGATATCATTTATATGTGGAATCTCAAAAATACAACAAACCTGTGAATATAACAAAAAAGAAGCAGACTCACAGATATAGACTCACAGAACACACCAGTGGTTACCAGTGGGGAGAGGGGGGAGGGGCAATACAGGGGTGGGGCAGTGGGAGGTTGTAAGATAGGCTCAAGGACATATTGCACAACATGGGCAATAGAGCCAATATTTTATAATAACTGTAAATGGAAAGTAACCTTTAAAATTGTACAAACAATTAAAAATTTTCAAAGTAAAAAAATTAAAATTTTTTTTTTTTAAGAATCTGTTCTCCTCATCACAGGACACAACTGAAAACACTAATTATATTACCAAGGTTTTGACTGGGATGTCATATTAGACTCAAATGTGACCAGACGGCCTTAGGGAACTAAGGTTGATTTTAAAGCCCCTTTGGAAAAATAGCCTCGTACCTTGCTTACAGGGTTCCAGAAAGCCTTACCAGATGAGTAAGAAAGTTCACTTCCTGGTAGGCTCAAAAACCTCAGGAAATTTTGGGGACCTCTAGAAAAATTAACCCAAATCTATAGGTATTGCAGGCAGTGTCTGATGGCGAGTCTGTTGGCAAGTTCTTGGCTTGGCTTTCTAGCCTCAAGAAGTTTTTAAGAGTCCAATCTGAGATTCCTTATGAAAAGTTCCAGCAAAGCAGATTTTTAAAAATTTATACAATCAACTTCTATTCTTGTTGCACTTATGTAAATAACCAAGCCAGGCTCATTAAAACTAGACTAAATTGGTAAACAAACTAGTCTTACGATGGTTACCTTTGATAGAAATGGGGGTAATTGTGGGGGGGATTATGATTCAGTATTATACCTTTATGGATTTTAGATTTTAGTGCTGTTAATTATCTTTGAGGTTTTATTTTCTATCTGAAAACTAACTGGATCTTGAATGATTCCCTTTTCCTCCAACATCTGGCTATAGCCCTCCAAACTAATGTTTCCAATTTTCTCCCACCTTTCTGACTTGAAATCACTGAGAACTAAAACTGCCCCTTTTCCCAAGCCCTGCAAGCTAAAGTTGGACAACTTGATATAAACTTCAGAGAAATTACCACAACAGCTCATGTATAGGCAATCTTTGAGCTTGTTGCTGTGGGTCACTCAGAAATATCACCAGAGACATTCAAATTGCAAACTGGGAATATCGGTCAGGTTACTGCTGCCTGCCCTCACTCCCCTGAGGTTGCTTCGAGCCTGACATCTAGAAATCTTCTCCACTGGCTGTCCTCAGAACTCAAAAACTATAATTAAGTGTGCTCCAATTATTAACCATTGGCTTTCTTTTGTTTCCACAGAAATGCCTCTTATTAAATACTTGTTTGGGACTTCCCTGGTGGCACAGTGGTTAAGAATCTGCCTGCCAATGCAGGGGACACGGGTTCAAGCCCTGGTCTGGGAAGATCTCACTTGCCATGGAGCAACTAAGCCTGTGCGCCACAACTACTGAGCCTGTGCTCTAGAGCCCACGAGCCACAACTACTGAGCCCACGTGCCACAACTACTGAAGCCTGTGCACCTAGAGCTTGTGCTCTGCAACAAAGAGAAGCCACCGCAATGAGAAGCCCGTGCAACGCAACAAAGAGTTGCCCCCCCGCTTGCCTCAACTAGAGAAAGCTTGCACTCAGCAATGAAGACCCAACACAGCCAAAAAGTAAATAAACAAATAAATAAGTTTATTTTATTTATTTATTTATTTATTTATTTTTTTGTGGTATGTGGGCCTCCCTCTGTTGTGGCCTCTCCCGTTGCAGAGCACAGGCTCCGGACGCGCAGGCTCAGCGGCCATGGCTCACGGGCCCAGCCGCTCCGCGGCATGTGGGATCCTCCCAGACCGGGGTGCGAACCCGGTTCCCCTGCATCGGCAGGTGGACGCGCAACCACTGCGCCACCAGGGAAGCCCAGTAAGTTTATTTTAAATAAATAATTGATTACTTGAGCAACATAGGCTAAATTTAGGAGCCCACGTGCATCACTGCCTCCTGAAATGAGTTTAACTAAACTGACCTATTGTCAAGAATAAGAGACTGGTTCAATGAAATGGAGCCATCCACCGACTCAGCCGCTGAATTGTGAAATTTCTTGGAAGTTTCAAAGGCGGGACTGAAGGAGAGCAGAATATGTCACCCCAAAATACGCCACTCTGGGATACTGATTATTTTGAATTAAAGTTACTTAAGAAACAGCCAGTGCAAGAAGGACACTCTGACCGTCCTTTGTCCCCCTGAAAGCAGGAAATAAATCTCCCTCATGAAAAGTACCCGCCTTCTACCAGGAGTTAGAGAGATATCTTCATCACCAGAGATAGGGAATTTAGGGCCAAAAAGACTATATGAACAAACCTTGTTACTTCCTCACTAATTTACTACTTCAAGCCCAAACTTATTTGTCTTGTCAATTCTTCACAAATTTATTGTTTCTTTGTTTAAGAAGCTACCTGCTTTGGTCATTTCTTTGAGTCACATTTTTATGAGCTCCTGTATGTATGAATTAAATTTGTTTTTCCCCTGTTAATCTGCCTTATGTCAATTTAATTATTAGGCCAGCCAAAGATCCTAGAAGGAAAGAGGGAAAAGTTTTCCTCCCCTACAATTATTTTATTGTAATTAATGTTCTTCCTTCTTGATATAAAATGGTTCTACAAACTGCCTGAATTCGTCCAGGTCACTGCTATCCCAGTCCATTAAATGGACCCCTGGTAGCAACAAAAGATGCAATTTCTAAAAGGACAAGTCTCCTGGTAATTGATGCTGATAGATGGTCTATTTCAACAGCCACTAAACCATTCTTGTAAGGATCCCAACACTACAAGGACTAAACAGAACCACTTAATTGAATATTTAGTTTCCTCCTATGAATCAGATATTCCAGAAAGACATCCAACAGTGAAAGCAAGATTTATGCCAATTAGAGAAGGCGCAGCACAGTTGAAGTTCAACAGAACTGGTGCAAACTATTTGAAAAAAAAAATTAGTATTATCATGCTACCTGTTGAGTATACAGAGATGAGCTTCCACTGCTCTAAGACATTGACAGAGCTTTGTTGATTGCTAGGTGGTGCCACAACTCTCTTGGAAAATTAAATATTTATAGTATTCACTTGGACTGTAGCCATCCTGTCAAGCACAGTTTCTTGGGCAGCAATATTTTCTGTCCCTGTGACCTTGGTTTGGCATTTTGCTTTCTGGTAGAAAATGGATAGTAGCTCTTTCCACAAGATTAAGTAACCAACTCTTTGCTCCAGGAATGCAAATTTTATTGTCTACAGTCTTAAGTAATCTACACTCCCACCTCTGCTCTAACCAAGCCAGCATGAAGTTGGAATAGATATATTCCAATAGATGTCTCTTTTTTTTCTGTCAACTTTCTATACTTTGGAATGGGTGTTATGAATAAGACAACATGAAGTGTAGAATATTTGCTAATGGAGGGCTAAACATTATATAGCTAGTGCAATGGGAAAGTCACTCAATCTGTGTGTACATATGTTCACTCATCAAAGGACATACATTTAACCATTTTCTTGGTTTAGCTTCCAGTGGAGTATTCCTAAATTTGACAATATGGTACTATGAGTTAATATGCCAAAAATAAATGTTTTTAAAAGTATAATGAATGTGTAAATCCCAATAATGTGGGTGCTGAACTTCTGATCCCCAAGAGTGAATTGAAAAAGTCACCAGGAAATAACCATTTAAACTTTTTCAGAAAAATGAAAAGTCATGCCATGTGATTTATTAGTAACTCGTTCTGCAAAACACTCATCACAATTCTACGTGAACGCAGGGGAAAAGTACCTTAAAAGAGACAGTTTAGGATAATTAAATTTCTCTCTGCTTGTTCAACCTCTCTCCCAAATGCCACGTTTACTTGAAGAGCCTGTCATTTGGTTTTTATACGCAAGAAGAGAATTAAGAGTATTCCCTTTAAAGTTTTGATTACTTTCTCTTTTGTGTTGGCAGGCCTATACAATTTATAGGACATAGACATGGTGCTGGGAGAAAGTAATAGAAATTTAATTACCAATTATCTAATACTGTCCTGGGACTGAGGTAAGAAAATAAATGCTGACTATTTCAAATCATGAAGGCTGATCTCTTTAAATATAGAAACTTTGTTATGCTAACCATTTTGGGTGAAATCCCTGTAAAATGTATTTCACTGCCTCCACTCCCTAAAACATGGATGGTTGACTTTGGCATTGTAACTCAGTACAATGCCACCTCCAAGATGCTGATAACTCTAGAATGTCTTGCTCTCCTGCTAAACAGCCCTGGATTGCTGTGTTCTTGAAGATAAGTGGACATGTTTCAATGTTCTTCTAGCGCCTGCCTTCATGGTCAGCTGTACTTCCTGCTGTCATTTCATTTAATTTGGTTCCAGATTCACAACCAGTTTTCTGCAGAGTGCTTTAGAGTTTCAAACTTTTAAAGTTAAATGATGTTCTGGTTTCTTGTTTGCCTGTTTATTTTACGACTTCCAGATTTGTGAGTTTCAGGTGATCAGAAATAACAGAAATCTATCTGATTTCTGGTATATTAATTAGAGGGTTAGTAATTTTTTCACACTTAGTTATTTTTTGTTCAGATGCATCAAATATTGACCTAAATGTATGAGCTTAATTTGCCAAGTGTGTTAAAGGTTTATGTTGGGTACAATATATTAATACATAAAATGAAAATAAATAAATCTCATGACTCATGCTCTGACTAATCCCACCTACTTTCCTAGACTCACATTCTATGATGTTCCTCCCCAGACGCTATGCTCCATCCGATTTGTCCATAAACATTCTTTATGTTCCAAAAACTGGGTCACCCTGTCCCCTCCCTCTGAATCACCCTCCCTCTGCTTACCCAGTTACGTGCTTACCAAAGCTAATCTCACCTCCTCCTTGGCTCTGTCTATACAAAACTGACTTCTCCCTCTCTTCCTGGAACCATGCCCTTTATCTGGCACTTCTATTGTAGGGTTGATTTCCTTTGGGTGTGTATTTACAGTGCATTTTATATGTGCCTGTCTTTTCCATGAGATTATCAGCTTCTCAAAGGCGACAACAATGACTAACCATCCTCTAAAAAATCATTCTTAGTGATAAACATTTATATAAATACAAGATTATATTACACGTAAATGTGTATTGATTAATATAACATAAAAAAGACTTCACTTAATCCTGTGAAGCAGACACAATGCATTTTAGAGGAAATAAACTCAGAGAGGTTAGGTTTCTTGCCCAAGGTCACAGATCTGACAAAGGTAGGCTCTGGGATTCAAACCGGGTTTGTTCTACCCCAAAGCTGGTGATCTTAACTACTCAGCCAATCTGCTTTCCTGTTGTACTCATAATACAGTCCACAGGGGGAAAAAAATGTTTTTAATAGAGGAATAAATGAACACACAACAGAAGGCAGTTTTGCCATTTATTAGCTTTTCTCACCATTTTGAGCCTCCATCAATTACTAGCGTAACTGGTACAACAGAATGAATATTATATATATATATGTATGCTGTTTGTGTTTATGAGATGAACATAAAGAGTTTGATACAGAGCCTGGATTTTAAAGTCACTAATACACATGGCCAATTACAGTCATTGGCTTGAAACCAAGTCACTGAATGTCTTCCAGACTAAAAAGTCTGTGGATTTAGACATTCAAGTACCCTTTCTGCCTACCTATGGAAGAAGACTCTTTCTTGGGCTATAGCCATAGACAGCAGTTCTGAACGTTTGACCTGACCTCCTAACCCCCGCCACATCGACAATGGGGTACCCACGATCTTCATCTGTAAGATAGATACAGCCATTGCAAATTTCCCCCAAAGGCTCGAAAAAAAGGCACGCCCTGGGGAGAAACCAGCCAACCCCAGGAAAATTTATGTTCCGATTTCTCTCTTTCTCCCTCTTTTTTTTAAAGTAACCTCCGCCAGGACCCCAAACAACAGGAAGCTCTCACCCTATTTTGGAGGCTTACAATTTCCCATCAGCTTCCTGTCTAAGAGCTCAAATGGTCCCTTCCCCTTGTATAAATAAGGTTAACAGATTTTAAGAAAAAAGATCAGCTCTGGTAATAAGAAATATAATGGGAAATAAGAGGCACCACTGATAAAGTCAGACTGAGTAACTCTCTGAGGTCACAGGCCCTGAGGGCTGCTTAAGCTTTATCACTGAATTCCAGGTTGGGTGGGCTGGCAGGCACTTAGGTAAAGAGATGCTTTTCTGGGTGTCACACGGGCATGGCATCATCAAAGGAATACCTCAAGCAAAATACCCCAGCTAGGCTGCCTTCTCACGTAGGAAAGTTCATTTCTGCTCCACTGAAATCCAACAATATTGTCAAAAGACGCATGTCCCTGCCTTCCCCCAGATGGAATTTCCACACATGGACAGCAGCCACAGATACATAGGGGAGAAACTGCTGTAACATTGTTCTATAACCACAGGAAGATCATCTCAGCAAGACAATGGATAAAAACAGACACATGATATCCATACTGTTTATGAAGTCCTTTTATTTCTCCATGGATTTCAGATCTTTTTCCCCCAGTTTTATTGAGATATAGTAAATATATAACATTGTATGTTTATGGTGTACAATATAATGATTTGATGTAGGTATATATTGTGAAATGATTACCACAATAGGTTTAGTTAACATCCACCACTCCCCATAGTTACAAAGTTTTTTCCTCATGATGAGGACTTTCGAGATCCAGTCTCTTAGCCATGTTCAACCATACAATACAGTACTGTCAACTATACTCATTATGCTGTATATTATATCCCCAGAGCTTAATCATCTTGTAACTGGAAGTTGGTACCCATTGACCATTTTCACCCAATTCCCCCTCCACCAACCCCTCACCTCTGGCAAGCAGGTATCTCTTCTCTGTTTCAGTGAGTTCACTTCTTTAGATGCCACCTATAAGTGGGGGTCATACAGTATATGTCTTTCTCTGTCTGACTTATTTCACTAAGCATAAGGCCCTCAAGATCCATCCATGTTGTCGCAAATGTCAGGATTTCCTTCTTTTTAATGGCTGTATAATATTCCATCATCAGTATATACCACAGATTCTTTATCCATTAATCAGTTGATGAACACCTGGATATTTCTGCATCTTGGCTATTATGAATAATGCTGCAGTGAATATGCAGATTATCACTTCAAGATAGTGATTTTGTTTCCTTCAAATGTATACTGGGAAGTGGAATTCCTGGATCATATGGTAGCTCTATTTTTAATTTTTTGAGGAATTTCCATACTGTTTTCTATAGTGGCTGCACCATTTTACATTCCCACCAACAGTGTACCAGGGCAGATTTTTTTTTTCCAGATATCTTTATAACAGGTGGTCCAAGGTTCCCCAAATCTTTTGTTGTTGTTTCGATTTTTAGCTAGCACATAAGAAACCTGACTATACGGCAAGCCCATCCCCAAGTGGTTTACCTGCATCACTTCTACAGCAACCCTATGCTGTAAGTTTTAGCATCATTTGTGCTTCAGGGAGCAGGAAGCTGATGTTCAGAGAGATGAAGTAATTATATTCAGAACATTCCATTAATAAGTTGCAGATACAGAAATAAAACCCAGGTCTATCCTCAGGAAACATTCGTCAAGTAGGGAAACTCAACTCCCCATGCAGCCCTATTGGACCCCTTCCCTAATGACTATCCCCACCTCCTGTTGCTCCCTCCCCTTCAGCCATGCTGACCTCTGACAGCTTCTCAAATGCAGTGGCTCATGCCCACCTGGGGGTGTTTGCTTGCACTTACTCTACCCTCCCCCTACAAAGCTCCTGCTTGGGACATCCACGTGGCTGGATTCTTCATCCCATTTTGGTGTCATTTCAAACACCAGCTCATCGGTGAGCCACCTCTGAAACGCAGTAATGTTCCACCATCTCTGTGTTTTATTTTGTTTATCGCATTTACCATTATTTGTACGAAAAGGTTGATTTTCTTATTTATTTTTCTGTCTCCATATCCACTAGAGTCTTAGTTCACTTGTTTTTGCCATGCTGGATTCTCACCTAGGATCAGTACCTGGCACTTAGCATCCAGTCACAACACTTGGAGTAACTTAAAGAATGTGGTGTTGGAGCCTGCATTTGACCCACTTCTCTATACTGCTTGCCTTTTCTTTGGGGTACCCCCCAAAAAATATATGTTTCATGATAAGGAGGGGGTTTTTTTAATCAAAAATTATTTCTACTTCACCTTCTTATAAGGCACTGCCTTCCTTTTTCTTAAATAGGCATTAAAGATGCATTTTCTTCTCTTTCTCTCTTTCACATACACATCTATTTTGGTTTTATTCAATTTGTCTCTTTACTTTTCCTTATCTTCTTATTTACCTACCCCTTAACCTCTAATTCTTTCTCAGATCCACAATTTCCAAAGTCTATTTCAATTACTCTGGCTTTGACCTTCTAAATTTCCATCTGCCTTTTCATGTTAGTGTTTCTTTCTCTTTCCCTGTGCACACCGCCCCCCCTCCACTACCCCCCTCTTCTACTTTCATCCATGTTAAATGTCTTATTTATTTCCAGCCAGGTTGACAAACAACTAGTTAAGTCCAAGTACAGTCCCCTCCTCCCCACAGAATCCATATATATTCAATAGGGTACATTTAAACAACTTTTATTGTATTTAAGGTACACACATAAAGGGTCATATATCATAGTTGTTTGGCCAGATGTCTCTGGGGGACAAAACTGCCCCTGGTTGAGGACCACAGCCCTAGAGGAAAGTCAGCTTTCTCCAACTGTCAGTAAGAGATCAAGAAATGTAGGTAACCTACCATTTGGACATCCTTCTCATATTTTCATCATAAATCCCTACCCACCAAGTTTAGGAATATAAACTCGACTACAAATACACAGATATCTAACCGAGATGCCCTTGGTATCATGAATGTTAAGAATCAGAATGGCTAAATGTATATGTATAACTGATTCACTTTGCTGTATACCTGAAACTAACACAACAGTGTAAATCAATTATACTCCAATAAGAATTTTTTTTTAATTAAAAAAAAAAGAATCAGCTAGTTCTGGGTTCAAATTAAGTTTCGGATGCCTACTAGCTATGAGATTTAAATAAATTAGTTTGCTCAATTAAATCTTAGCTTTCCTATCTGTAAAGTGGGGCTATTTCTCGTGCTTCCCTCATAGAGCTGCTATGAGTATTAGGTAAGATCACATAAGAAAGACACCTAAAACACTGCCTTGAATATAGTGATGTTATGATTATCATCAAGATATATCATCACCATCATCAACCTCATCTTCTGAGTATAGTTCTATTAAAAAAATAAATAACGCACTCCAGGAACTGATGGTTGATTAAGCTGATAATATCCTCTCTTCTCTTCCTGCAACAAAATTTCCTCTCCTGTACTTTTCTGTTTCCTTCTTTGGGTAGAAAGAAGAGAAAGAAGAGGCAAGAGAAAGTGGCAGGAGGGCAAGGATGAAGAAGCATCCCCCATCTCTCTCTGTCATGGACAGGGGAATCAAAACTGAATAATACATTCAATGAGTTACTTAATTAACTGGGTGAAGGTGAGGCTGAAACAGCTGAGTTAAATAATGAGACGTCAAGCACAGAAGCTTAGGCCAAGGAGGGATATGAAAACCCTCTTCCTGTCACAAGAAACCACAGGACTTTTCAGGCAGATGACAGTAAGGGGTTTAATCTTTCCGTTTTTGTCCTTCTGAAAGCAATGGTCTTTAAAAAAAAAATCTCCTGAAATAAGGCCAAATGTAAAATTAGCATTTATGTAGCAGCGGTCATTAAAATGAGTTAGCCCAGACCCTTTATAACATTAAGCCAGTACAAAATGAGAAGAATAAAAAATAAAAAATAAAAAAAATGAAAAGTCTAGTTAAAAGGATCTTAAATGGAGAGGCTGTTGCTAATAGCAAGGCTATCTCAGAAGGACTAATTAAGCCGGAAATAAATGTGGTACAAATGGAAAGGCTTTTGTGTGATCCACCTAAATGTCAGATGGCTGACCACAAGACTCACTTGCTGTTAATTAAAACCTAGTTGTCATCCCCAGTTAAGGGGCTGTAAGCATCTCTCTCAATACTCTTTCTAAGAATATTGCAGCCAGACACCCGTCCTCTCCACCCTCATTCATCCTGCCAGTTAATGTTGATTTTTGTCTACATGTTTTGGGGTCAAAAGATGAAAGCATAACCTATTTTTTTTAAACCAAGACAGCTGATCCCAACTTAAGTCTTTGTGACATTAATGAACACTTAAAAAATATAATGTAAATCAAGGCTGACTTTGAAAAATTGTAGCTGTGGTACTCTCAGAGCAAAAAGTCGTTCAACATCCTCAATCGGACACGTAACACTGTGTTTCTTTCCATTCACCCTGGGCATTACATCTGTGTAGTCTTGCACTTTCTGTATGCTCATGTTCTTCCTGAAGATAATGCTAATAGGATCAGGTTACCTCTTCCCTAGGCTTGTAATTACCAAATACAGGGATACTTGTAGCACACTTAGAATTTTTGCCACATCTGCACACTGCCTGTACTATTTATCCAGTGCAAATCATACACGAACATATGTATGCACACATACATACACACACGAATACATACATATACACAAGGGTATACACACATACCTGTGTACACATATACACAAACACATTCAGTTTTTAATTGAAGCTATTCATGCAGTCATAGGTTCGCTATGTGAATTATTTTTCTAATACACATACAAATCACACCTAAACTTTTGGAGGAGACAGTTCTATAGCTTCACAGAAGCTCATGTTATACAAGTATACTCATTTGTCAAACCTCATCAAACGGTGCACTTAAGATCTGTGTATCTCAATGTAAATAAATATATCTTGAAAAAAAAAGCCATGGGTAAATAGTGACCTCTTGCTAACAATCTGCCTCCTGAAGTGTACAAGGTGAAGGGTATTGATGTTGGCAACTCACTTTGAAATGCTTGAAAACCAAAATAAGGTGGACAGATGCATGCATGGGTAGATGGATAAATATGTGATAAAACAAATATGATAAAATCTTAGTTGTGGTATCTTGGTGGTGGATATATGGTATGGCTCTTGCATCTTTTCTATATTTGAAAAATAATGTTGAAAAAATAAATACTTAAATGACGACAAAATGCTTATCCATACATCACGAAAAAAAAAAATCACATCCCACTACTGGAATACACTGCAGTCTTAGGAGAATCCTGGTGGTTTTCCATCAATAAACTCTTCATGAACACATTGCCAAATTTTGAACAAGATGCAAAATATACTTTTGTTACCACTGAGTAAACATTCTTAAGGGTCTATCCTCCAGATAGAACAGTGAACTGAGCAGGACACACACGTAGGCTGTAAGAGGCAGAACGTAACACTCAACTGATATCCCAGAACAATATCTTGTCTACCGGCACGTCATCATGAACAAATAAGAGATCTGGTCAGCCTCCTAAATGGTTATGTTCCAACAGTGACCCAGATGCCTTTATGGACACTTGGAGACACTGCACACTGTGGCAACAATTATGTTTTACTGCTGTTGCCAGATTTAGTGATATTTAGTGTGGGCCTTGCAGAGAAAAAGGTTGAGGATGATGACTATGGGGATTGATTGTTTGAAGCCACTTGCAATTAGAGAATGTCGCAGAGTTTCATGAATGTTCTCCTTTCACACCAGGACACATTCTATTTTATTCAAACATCATCCCTGCCTTGTGGGACCCACCTGTCCATTCACTGTTTGGCTCTAGCATCATCTTCCTCTAACTCCCCACCCTCCCTCAGCCTCACTGAACGGTTGACCCTTCCCACTACCATGCCTTTATTTCAGAAGGTGCTGCTTATTTGTCTGAAAATTTACTTCATCCATCACGTCATGGATTCCTAAGATTCAGTCTAGATGTTAACAATTCTCATCTTATTCCTTTGTGCATTCCCCCATGACCCACACACTAGGGATTTACACCAATCCTCCACTGGGTTATAAGCATTTGGGGAAGCATGTCTTCAATCTTCCCCTTCACCCAATCTACCTCATGGGGGCTGGAAGGACTCTTCTGATGGGTGAGCTTCTCTCAATATTTCTCTCTCTCCTCCTTTCCCCCTCTCTCCCTCTCTTTCTCCTCCTCCTGCTTGCTACCTCCAAACAATACCTGCTTTCATTTTGACCCCATTTCCTAAGCTCACCTAGGACAGGTAAGCAGTATCTAGGACAAGTAAGCACACCTAGGACAGGGGCCAGGGCTCTACCTTCTAGAGACCAGCTTCAAGCTCCCTCTCTTTGGATCTCATTCCCATGTGGGGAGAGGTGGATCAATGCCCTCCAAACTGCTCAGTCACTTCCAAGGTCTAGATATGATTTCAGGGGTAAAAGAGGTTGAGTGACAGCCAATTTCAGCTTCAGGAGAAGCAACAAGGCATCATGTTTAGGATTACAAACTCTGGAACCAGACCACCTGGATTGGAATCCTGATTCTTTCACACACCAGCTGAGTGGCCCCAGGTAAAATAGTCCAGCTTTCTGTCCCTCAGTTTCATCTTTAAAATAGGGGTAAGGGGAAGAATAACAGTTTGTTTTTAGGCTATTATAACGATGAAGTGGGTTTCTGTTTGCCAAGTCCTTTAAATTGTATCTGGCACATAATAACTATTAAATAAGTGCCTGATGAACAAATATAAAAGCACCATTTTCCAATGGGTAATAAACAGAATTCTGTCCTTTAAACCCCACTGGGTATGTGTGCCTATTTTTGACTTGGTTGAGAATCCTTAGGGAAGGAGGAAGAATGACGACTCAGGTCCCTCCAACATCAGCACCAGCTCCTGAACACTCACTGCTCCCTTCCTGGGGGCCTTCCCTCCTACTCTGAGGACCCATCTAGGCATTTAGTACCAGGTGCCTGTGCCTGACACTTAAGGACACTCAGACAATGTTTGCTAAACAGGACACAAAGCTCACGGGGGCACAAATTGTCAATCTGATCTGTATCAGAAGCTCAGGACCCAACCACTATGCAATGTGAAAATTAAAAAAAGAAGAAGCAGGAAGGAAAAAAAAAAAGCCTATATAGAATTTTAGATCTTGGTGAAATGGTACAAAACTAAGAGACGCACATCGGTGTGACTTCAGAGGCAAGCAACACTATAATAAGCAACTAAATTATGTGAAGCTGTTTCTTTATTCCTGTAATTTGATTGCACATAAATCAATTTTGATTAGATTCAAAACTTACTGAACATGCACTTCAACGAGCTGTCAAGTTTTGTCTGATAACGTAAACTTTACATGGGATCAGTGTTAATTCTACCTGGAGCCAATGGAAGAATCCCCACAACAATGGCAGACATCATTAAATGCTGCAAATGTAGAAACATAATTAAATTAGCTGATAATCATCATTCTCCTTCTATAGAGGCTCTAATTTAATGCACTTGCAAATGTAATGAGGCTCGCTGGATTGAAAAATATGGTGGAAATAACAGAAACAAGATTACATTAATTGGAAGAGATACTGATAAGGCAGATTGCTCTGCATTTTTTTTTTTTTTTGAAAACCACACAGTTCTGAAAACCATGACAAGGCTTGCGTCCACCCTAGTTGGAAAGAACTTAGGGAACATCGGAGTAAGAAGGGAAAAGGCAAGAGAATGTCTCGTAAAGTTCTAACAAAATGAGTCAATTCCATTAGAAATACCTGAAAAAGGAAAGGAGACTTGATTTTGTGTCCCTTTTTATAACTGGCAATTTGGCTCCAGGAAGATCCTTATTGTGCAAGTCTACACACCCTCCACGAATTCATTTATTCATTCAAATTGCTACTGTCGTTGGCAAGCACCTACTATGTCTCAAACTCTGGGGTTACAGGGGTGAAGAAAAAAAAAAAAAAAAAAAAAAAAAAGCTGTGTTTTGGGGATTTCCCTAATTTAAATTGACTTGGCTTTCTGTACTTCTCAGTTTAGCACTTAACCCAACTGCAGTTAAATAATCGTGAAATTGTTTTTGGAATGCACCTCTCTCTCACTACCGGCCAGAAGGTAATTTCTTAGAAGACAAGGCTTGTCCCTGGGGGTGTCTTTCATGGTCGTTTACATGGTTCATGTTCCTTAGGTGTTTACTGAATAAATAAAAGAATTAATTTAAAATTACCCTCCTGGGCTTGACATTAGAATAGTGGGAAGGGGCTCTAGCATTGTTCTTCTTCTGTCATGGTCTTACAATCACCTCTAGAAGTTTTCAGTGACCTCAAAGAAAATATCACAAAACGTCTCCCCCACAAACCCATTTCCATTCACTTTCATTTAAAACACAGCTTCCCTGTGGCTACTTTGGAAAAAAGAGATGGTCCTGTAAAAATCATCCGAAGTAAAGACGTCCTAACTGTCAAGGGACAGAACATCACTGCAAGCAGAACAAAAGTAAGTGGAAGGCAAGTCATTCTGTAGACGGCAGTTGTAAGAGCTCCAGAAGGTCCAGGTTTTATTCACTATCATTACTCACTTCTGAGCTCCCTGACAGATATAATCAAGGATACAGCCCTGCAAGAAAACCAATCTCACCAAAATCAGAAAAATAGCCAAGAATTTCAAGTAGGCAAGGGACAGGCTTTTTTCTTTGCTTTAAGAACTCCGAAGACAAACTACAAAAATGTTGCTTAGTAAAGGAAGGGATGAGACATTTCACTTACCCAGGTGTCTTCCCCTGGTTTCCTCTTCAGGAAAGTGTTACCATATCAGCTACCTATGTGACCTATCTCCTTCCTCCCATGCAAGTTGTGTTCCTTTGCATACTTGTTTCCCACATCCTCCTCTTCTGTGGCATGGAATTGTGGGAAGAACCATAAAATAGAATTTGCATGTAGCAATATGCAGCACAGAATCATTATCAGTTGTTGTGTAAAACCGACAACCACACACCCTCCCCATCATTGGGTTTCACTGTCTGTCAAGGGTATGGTCTCTGGTCCCCACCCTCATCACAGCAGCCTAGCAAACACTGGCTTCCAAAATTCAGGTTAGCTCTGTTTCCTTCACGAAGCACCCCCTCTCCTCTGCAATCTTATTTATTAACTTAATTTGTTTGTATCTTTTGATATCGTCCTACTGAAATGGAAACTGCTGGTGGGGGCAGGGGTGGGGGAAGAGCCTTTGCTAGTTCACCAGCATGTTCCCAGTTCCCATGTCACTGCCCAGGACATAGTAGGTGCTTAATAAATATGTTATGAGTGGAAGATGAACAAAGGTCATTAAATAATGCATTTGGTCAAAGAAGCTTTGCTAAAGATGTGGCATGCCCATAAACAGCTGTTTTGGTTTTTTTTAATTGTTTAAGGTTGTGAAAGAGTCTAAAGGAAGAGGTCCATAAGAGAATTAAATGTATTAACTAGCATCTTCTAAGAACCCACTGTGTTGCGCAACCTGGCAGAATAAGATCATGGAAAAAACAACCAAAACTGAATTCCTCATTTGCTCTGTGCCTGAATTGGACAACAAGCTTTAAGCACATCAGTGACATTGATTATCATGATTTTAATAAGAAGGCAAAAATCCGAGCACGATTTCTAAAAGCAGGGAAACTCAAGAGGAGCGAGAGGGACAAATGTCCATTTACTTATTCATTCATTCATTCATCCTTTTTAACTATTTCATATTCATATATTCATTTACTTTTCCTTCCCTTCATCCAAGAAACTCCTTAAGAGATGCCTACAATGCCTACAATAACTCAGTAAAAGATTCAAATGTTCCATAAACATTCCCTTTCCACGTAGACACCCACTCAAACTGATATATCACTCTTGGATCTTTTAATAGTCTGAAAATGAAGCAAGCATCTTTGGCCAACGTGAACTTTGCAACAAATATGTAGCATTTTTATGTGACAACTTCTTCCAAGTTCACTTTCTTCCAGCCTTTCAGTTATTTTTTAATCAATTCATTCACATTGCGTGCACATCTTCTTTAAGTGTCCCTCAAGATGTTTTGTTTGCTCTCTGTGTTTGTCAAACTGGTATGGACTGGTCAGCCCATGTCCTCGGACTGCCCAGTGAGAGCACTGAATTCTTCTAGCTGCAGTGATTAGCATAGAAGTGGAGTTATTCCTTAAACAAGGTCATCAGAGTTGATGAGCGTTAGCCCAGGACTTCTGAGGTTTGCTCTGTTTGTATTGCAGTTTATACATCGGTATGTGTCGCGAGTTGTAGTGGGTGTCGCCAAATAAAAACATCCAAGTCCCAACCCCTGGCACTTGGTAATGTGGCCTTATTTGGAAAAAGGGTCTTTGCAGATGTACTCAAGGCTCTTGAGATAAAATCATCCTGGATTTAGTATGAGCCCTAAATCCAAAGACTAGTGACCTGATAAGACAAAGGAGGGAGATTTGAGGCAAAGAGACACAGAGAGAAAGTCACGTGACATCAGGGGCAGAAATTGGAGTGATGCAGCCACAAGCCAAAGAAAGCCAAGGGTAGCTGGCAGCCAATCAAAAGTTAGGAGAGGTGCATGAAGGAATTCTTTGTCAGAGACCCCAGAAGGAGCCAATCCTACAAAGAGACTTCTGGCTTCTGGAATTTTGAGAGAATAAATTTCTCTTGTTTTAAGTAGTTTGTGGTAGTTTGTTACGACCAAGAAACTAATACGGTGGGTGTGGGTCTGGAGTTTCTAGGACATACATGGATGACCTTGAGAAAAAACCAACAAAGCTGAAAGCAGTTCCAAGAAGTGGAGAAACAGAGCTTCATAACGGCATCCAAGGTCTAGGCACAGCCAAAAGCCAGTCCCACCCTGAAACTCTTTGGTTTCAAGAGCATGAATAAATCCTTCCTATTTCTCTCGCTTTTGCTGGAGCTGAGTTTACTTAGGATTCAGTCTGTTGCAACCTACAGAGTTCTAATGAAGCAGAAAGCCATACATTTAATGAGAAAAGAGGTAATTGGGGAACTGACTGAACAGTGATTGTCGTAGTTTCACAAACTGGTCTGCAGGAAGAGGATACAACACCAGGCTCTCCCCGCTTTTATGTGAAGCTTGGCATGGACAACTTTTTAAAGAGTCAAACTGGACTGGACGTTCTCCCTTGTATCAAGATATGCCAGCCTGAGCGATGGGGCCGCCAACTCATTATCAAGGAACCTGGAATTTAAATTAGAGTTGTGTTGCAACAACAGTGTCAGACAGGCTGCCTCTCTGCTTAGGGGGAGACATCAGAAGTTGTTTTTCCTTCCCGGACAGAACATGTCCTTGGCCGCGCGCTAAGTGCCGCGTGTGTTAAGTGTCTGGAAGTCACTGTAATTGGTATGCAGCCCTGACCCTTTGGGGGCTCTTTATTGCCACTGTCCACTGTCCTCCCAGATTCCCTGGGAAATGATTAAGCTCCTCGCATGCCTTCTTTTCAGCCTGGGATTCTGGACTATAAATAACCCTCTTGCATTCTCTGTGTTGTGTTCTCACCCTATAACTCTACTTTTGTGGATGGCTGTGCTCCTTCCTCATCTAATGGGAGGACAACAGCAGAAGTAAACACAGGGTTCCAGGCGGTGAATTATTCATCAAGAGAAGCAAGATGCAGCCTCACCTGGCACACAAAGCAGCTCCAAGCATACCGCGTCGGTGGATCCTGCTGAATGTTTACCTTGAGCAGCCAGCTTTATAACAAGTGGGTGCTGGTTTTTTCCCCCCTTTTCTGGTGCCAAGACATCACGTTCAAGTGTTGGGATGAAGATGAGGATTCTGGAACCAAGTACAGATGAATTTGAACCCCAGCTCTGCCACGCATTAGCCATGCATTCTTAGGCAAGTTATTTAAGCTTTCTGCATTCTCATTCCTTCCTCTGTAAAATGAGTATCTTAACAGTACTTTCTCCAAAGCGTTGTGTGAGGATTAAAGAAAACAATCCACATTAAACGCTTAGTGGTAACATAATAAACACTAGTTATTATACTTGTGTATGATGGTCATTATAAATGTGGGACTCCGGACACATTACTCTAACCTTCCTGTGTTTCGGTGTCTTCTTCCATAAATAATAACAGTCTCTAACTCATACGGTTATCGTGCATGTTGAATGAGCGTGCACATGTTAAGTATTTGGAACAGTGTTCTAAGTAAGTGTTCAGTAAGTGGTATCAATTCTAATCAATGGTTTTGTTGCTCTCATTTTATTTTTCTAAGGGATACGCATAATCGCATTCAGTAATCATTAAGTATCACTATGGCAGGTCACGATGCAGGATGCCTGGAGATAAGATGGACAGCCAGACCCAAACTATCCCTCTTCTCATGTCCATGGAAACACATAAATATAACACTGGGAACACAAACATTCAAGATACAGTGGAAGAAAAGGAGTGGGTGGAAATTCTGCCTAGGGCGGTAAAAAGCATCACAAAAGTTGCTGCATTTGAGCTGAGTCTTGCGTGACAATGAGGAAGTGTTTTCCAGGTGGATAGGAAAAACAGGGCAAGCAAGCCTTCCAGATGCTCATATGAGACACTGACATGCACAAAAGCACGGAATGGGGCACAAACAGTAAACGGTTCTGGAAGGGCAAGGTTGCGTGGAAGGATGCTTGAAAAGCCACCTTAATGTTCGAAAAGCTTCATTTTTGCCTTTACAGCTGCCCTGACACCCTCCAGGTCTCCATGCGACTTTCTATCCTTATCCAAATCCAGGTCACCTCCTCAGGAGACATTCCCTGACCTTCCTAAATAAAAGGACCCCATCACTCACTATCCACGGCTATGGTTTACCTCCTCCAGCTGAGATTATATAACATTTCCATGCTGTGTCTACGTACTGACTGCCTTCCCTCCATCAGACTGTAGGCTCCCTGAGAGTCAAACTTCATTTGTGATGTGCGCTCATCCTCAGCACCTGGAACACACGTGGGGCACTGAACAAATGTTTTTGAATGAATGAGTGCAAGAATGTTGTGACTCCTAGCTGGAGGTTCATGCCTTCAGACCGGTCTACACCATCCAGGTAAAGGTGACTTTTTGAGGCTTTCCAGACCTCCAAGGGAGGAAGATCAGGATCTACTTCCTTCACATTCTGGACATTAATGGTTTCATGTAATCAATTCCAAACTTGACTTTTCTCAATGGAAGTTTACACAGAACCCAATAGAGAGATGAGGTCAAGATGTCGATTCTAGGCTGAAGTTATCAAATGTGATCTCCAAGCTTTTTTAATCATACTGCTGCTGATGATGATGAACATGATGGTGATGATGCTGATAATGATGCTGCTGACAAAGAGGCCCAGGGGAAGGCTGATCCACACGATGGGCAGAACCTGGGCCCCTGAATCACTGCAGGAAAGGAAGCCAACTCCCGGACCCAGCATGCCCAACTTGGACTATGAGATAACTGAAAAAAACACACTTCCATTGCCTTTGAGTCATCAGCATTTGTGGGGAGGGGGCTCTACAGATTATTGCATATGGTTAACCAATAAGCTAGTTAAAAATAAACTAATAAACTTTTAATTTTTATTTATTTATTCATTCATTCATTCATTCTTGGCTGCGTTGGGTCCTCGTTGCTGCATGTGGGCTTTCTCTAGTTGCAGCAAACAGGGGCTGCTCTTCATTGCGGTGTGTGGGCTTCTCACCGTGGTGGCTTTTCTTGTTGCAGAGCAGGGCCTCTAGGTGCGTGGGCTTCAGTAGTTGTGGCACACGGGCTCAGCAGTTGTGGCTCGTGGGCTCTAGGGCGCAGGCTCAGTAGTTGTGGTGCACAGGCTTAGCTGATCCGCAGAATGTGGGATCTTCCCGGAGCAGGGCTCAAACCCGTGTCCCCTGCATTGGCAGGCGGATTCTTAACCACCGCGCCACCAGGGAAGTCCCTAAACTTTTTAAAAGAATGTGAAATATGGGCACAGATATGCTTTAATTATTGACTAAGCTGGTGCCCAAAGAGGAAAAAAAGAAAAAGTGAGTACCGGTAAAATGATGCAAACTTCGCTTCTGCAAAAAAGCCTGACAATTCCCACAAAAGAGTTTCTGCTTTGGGAACGGGGCTCTGCCCTGACCTGCTGTGTAGCCTTCCATATTGACAGCAGCCCCCTGACATTCTTCACGGTGAAACTGGGCAGTGTCCTTGGCTCTGTACAGGAGTTCAAAACCAGGACTCAGCAAGTCAAGCTCTCGTGTCAGGGGGCTGGTACAACTGGCTCACAAAGAGTTCCTGGAACTAAGGGAGGTTATGGGGGCCGTGGAGGGTGGGGGAGAGTCTCGCGTCGCTGAGGATTAGCGAGCAAGGGAATGCAATTCCACATGCCAAGCAGACCGTGCCTGTGAGAAGGGAAATGTGGCTGAGCCTGATCCATCTGCTGTGAATGGCAGTGCCGACTCCTCACGTGCGTGCCAACAGACAAAAGCTATAAATAGAGACCTTCCAAGAAGGGGGAAACGGGCATTTGCATTGATCTCCTCCTGGATCTAGAAAGGGTGATGGAAAGCACATAGTCATTTCATGGAAAAGGAGTTCTTTATTTTGAGGGAATGATGGCCTGTCCCGTGGCCATGCTTATCGGGAAGGAGGACCTCAACTAAGCAGGTTTCTGAATTATTAGCATGGGTGACTGAAATTCTAGTTTAAACCCACTGGGGAACTCTCTGAATAAAAAAATTTCTTAACCTTTAATGGAGTAGAAAAATGCTATTTGTAGAAGGAAAAATAGTCACTAACAAAATATCTGTGTTGTCAATGTAAACTGCATTTCATAGAATGAGCTTGCATTAAGCAAAGGAACAATTGTCTTCAGGATACCATCTAAATGGTCCTTAGTCTGCAGCAGGGGGATAGCAGACCTTGTTATTTATCACATGTTATTTCTTGGAATGCTCGTGGCTGGGTCCCAACTGCAAATAACTGGATTGAGCAGCTGGGATCCAGACATCTATATCTTTTTTTTTTTTTTGAAGTATAGTTGATTTACAATGTTTAAGATGTACAACAAAGTGATTCAGTTATATGTATACATTTTTTTAGATTCTTTTTATTACAAGATATTGAATATAGTTCCCTGTGCTACACAGTAGGTCCTTGTTGTTTATCTATTTTATATATAGTAGTGTGTATCTGTTAATTCCAAGCTCCTAATTTATCCTTCCCCCATTTTCCCCTTTGGTAACCATAAGTTTGTTTCCTATGTCTGTGAGTCTATTTCTGTTCTGTAAATAAGTTCATTTGTATCATTTTTTAGATTCCACAAATAAGTGATATCCTGATATTTGCCTTTCTCTGTCATCTGATATCCTGATATTTGCCTTTCTCTGTCGACTTACTTCACTTAGTATGAGAATCTCTAGGTCCATCCATGTTGCTGCAAATGGCATTATTTCATTTTTTTATTGCTGAGTAATATTCCATTATATATATATATATATATATATTTATTTATTTATTTATCCATTCATCTGTTGATGGACACTTAGTTTGTTTCCATGTCTTGGCTATAGTAAATAGTGCTGCTACAAACATTGGGGTGCATGTATCTTTTTGAATTAGAGTTTTCATCCTTTCCAGGTATATGCCCAGGAGTCGGATTGCTGGATCATATGGTAACTCTATTTTTAGTTTTTTAAGAAACCTCCATACTGTTCTCCATAGTGGCTGTACCAATTTACATTCCCACCAACAGTGTAGGAGGGTTCCCTTTTCTCCATACCCTCTCCGGCATTTATTACTTGCAGACTTTTTTGATCATGGCCATTCTGACCGGTGTGAGGTAATACCTCATTGTAGTTTTGATTTGCATTTCTCTAATAATTTGCGATGTTGAGCATCTTTTCATGTGCCCTTTGGCCATCTACATGCCTTCTTGGGAGAAATGTCTATTTAGGTCTTCTGCCCGTTTTTCAATTGGGTTGTTTGTTTTTTATATTGAGCTGTATAAGCTATTTGTATATTTTAGAAATTAATCCCTTGTTGGTTGCACCATTTGCAAATCTTTTCTCCATTCCATAGGTTGTCTTTTCGTTTTGCTTATGGTTTCCTTTGCTGTGCAAAAGCTTTTAAGTTTAATTAGGTCCCATTTGTTTATTTTTGCTCTTGTTTCCAGCTGGGATCCAGGCATCTATATCTTTTAAGTGTCTTTTAACAGCAAAAAGATTTGTTGAAGTCCTAACCCCCAGGACCTCAGAATGTGAACTTATTTGAAATAGGGTCATTGCAGATGTAATCAGTTAAGAAGAGGTCATACTAGAGTAGGGTGGGTCCCTAATCCAATATGGCTGGTGTCCTTATAAGAAAATGACCATGTGAAGACAGGGACATGAGGAGAATGCTACATGAAGACAGAGGCCGAGATTGAAAGGATGCTTCTATAAGCCAAGGAACTTCAAGGGTTGGAGGGAAACCACTGGAAGCTAAGAGAGAAGGCAGATTCTTCAAAGCCTCCAAAAGGAACCCAAACTGCCAACACATTGATTTTGGACTTCTGGTCTCTAGAGCTGTGAGGGAACAAATTTCTATTGTTCAGCAGCCCTAGGATGCTAATTATAGTGTCCCACAAGTAACTGCTTTATCCCGTCCTGGTTAAAACCGACCAGATCCAAACAATCAGATCTGCTTTTATTCTTTAAAATAACCATCTACTTCCTGGGTAGATGCCCACATTCATCATGAAAAATCCCGTGATGTTAATTCTTGACACTCAGAATGATATTTAAAGATGGTTGGCAGGCAGGAAGTACACCCAACACAGTACTTAGAGAGAAGATATTCTTCTTATCTTCAGTTTATTATTATTATCCATGCAAAATATCCTTGCATGTAGCAGGTGATTTGAAAGGCATCAGACATGATAATCATTTCATTATTTAGAAGGAACATTTTCTGAATGATACTGTCTATAAAAATATTATGTTACATAGAGCATTCAGTATTTTTGGTGACTCCCCAAAACATTACACGTTCGTCATAAAATCCTCAAAAAATAAAGACATTTACAGGGCAGAAAGTGAAAGTTATTTCTAAACCTACTGCTCAAAGGAAAACTCTGGTTAGTAATTGATGTATATTTCTCCATATATTTGAAGTATCTGTGCCTATCTATCTTCACATGGTGGAATTAGATTTCTACCTCACCCTTTTAAAAAATAATCTCGTATTCCATAGTATTGGATAAACATGTCATATTCTATCTAGCAACCACTAGGATTGTGTTACATAGTTCCCACTGCACAATCAATTGTCCTTCCATGGAAATGATGTCATTGTTTACATGTTTTGGGGTGGTTTAACCTACTAACCGCCCCACTTCATATAGAAGCTACTCTGCTCTTTTGTGCCATGTACTATTCGATGGACTTTTTGTGTGTGTTATGAACTGGCCCCCACCATGGGCATTCCAACAAAACTGCTCCCCATCTTTCCCAAGTTGATCCTTGTAGCAAATTATTTTTCAAACTGAAAATCCTTTAGCAAAGATGACAAATAAACATATGACACAGAGGAGAAACACTCAGCAGAGTAGTTTCGGGAAAGCTGATGCTGACGGATGCCTCATGGGGGACCCAGGAAGCAAGCGTAACACCTAGAGGTTAAGGCACACGCAGCGTGAGAGTGGAGTATTAATCAGGCCTGACAGCTCCTGTATCAGGGTATTTAGCCCGTGAATTCCAAAACACACACAGATGCTGAGATCAGCACCCGCCTCCAATCTCTTTGCTCATGAACCACATGGGGGCTTGGTTTGTCAAATTAAGTTTGGTAGTTTGGACCTTTGGTTTTAAGGAAACACTCCTCTGGAACAAACACATATTTTAAACATCCAGGAAATTAACTGCACGAGCCCCATGGAAATTCCAACGGTCTTGTAAAAATGGTTTCTGCTGTGTGACAATGCACCACTGAAGCTTACTGAAGCCAATACATTTCATTAGAGATGAACACGTGCACATACAGCACACACACACATACACACACACACACACATGTGTATTTATTTAATATTTTTGAAAGCAGAGGCAGTATTTGTTCTATTCAAAAACGTGTAACTGGAGGAGTCTGCTATCTGGCATACAACTGTTACTCAATAAATACTTCTTGAGTGAACAAATGCATTATTTCATCTTTTGGTGAATGTGTTAAAGAAAGGCACAAAAGGAGGGGGAAATGTCACTTGAAAATATGGGCCTATCCTAGGAGAAACAGCTGATTTCTAGGGACAGGAGAAACAAAATGCGCATGAACCATATTTTAGTGCAGAAAATAAGAAATTCTCACAACACAAAGGGATGGCGGAAGGTCAAAGGGACACAGGAGCCAACACGAAAGGGCTCCCCTTGGCCAAAGCTGGACCATCTGAACAACAAATACTTTGAGATTATAGCCCAAAGTATAAAACAACTAGATATGAGTCCACACTGATATATATAAATAACTGAATTTAAAAATGAAAGAAAAGAGACAAATATCCTTTACTAAAATTTCCAAATAATACAGAGATCTAGATAAAACCCCTTCCACTTACTTCCCCTCACCCTGAGTGTGGGCTGGACTTGCTTACCTGCATTCAAAACATCACGTATGGAAAGGAGGGAAATGGTACCCACTCAGGGGAGAAACCTGGCAGATGACACCTTAACCAGGTGTGGATGCCAGGTGCTTTCTAACATGATGTACTGGGAAGGGCACCTCACCTCTGTGGTCTTCTTCCCCCAAAACTATAACTCACATCTAATCATGAGAGGAACATCACACAAACCCAAATTCAGGGACGTTTTGTATAATACCTGACCATTACTACTTAAAACTGTCAATGTCATGAAAAACAAGGGAAGACTGAGAATCTGTCGTGGCCAAGAGTAAGTTAAGGAGATGTGGTGATCATGCAATGGGGTGTCCTGGACTGGCTCCTAGAACACAGAAAAGGGGAGTAGTGGAAAATCTGGTGAAATCTGAATCAAATCCGGAGTTCAGTTAGTATGGTAGCAAAGTTGGTTTCTTAGTTTTGATAAATAAACTCTGATGATGGAAAATGTCTACGTTAGGGGGAAACTGGGGAGGGGTATATAAATCTAAACTTACAGTAAGCCTGAAATTATTCCAAAATAAATGTTTATTAAATTTTTTAAAATGAGTATATTCTTACCAGTGATAATACCTAGATCTATAAGCTTTTGTATACAAGAGGGAGTGCTTTTTCAGAGGCAGATATCAAGGTAATGCAAGAAACAGAAACTATTCTAGGCTTTTTAAACAAAAGGAATTTAACCCAGGGAATGGGGAAGGGTCAAGGAGCCAAAGAGGGGATGGTGAGAGAACACAGAAACTGGAGTCTTCAAAAGCGGCCACAACCCTTGAAACTGAAGGTCAATGGAAACCGGGGGTGTCTTCAGAGCTCAGGAGCCAGGGCCACCTGCCATGGTGGACACTGCCCAGGGGAGCTGGGACTATGAGAAGGATGCTGAGGGAGCATCTGGAGACACTCCAAGAAGCAGAGAGAGGGAAAAATAAGCCCTGGCTTCTCCCGAGCTCAAGTTTTCCACCTATACCTCCCATTGTCTAAATGCACCCAAAAGCCATAGGCAAGGTACCCCAAGAAGCATCCTTCTCTGAGATAGGAACCAGAGCAGAGGAAGAGAGAGGACAGCTCTGAGTGTCCTCTGGCAGTTTTCTGGAACAGTGGGACATGACTATGAAAAACCATGCTCATTGTGGAGTCTTATGTCATGAAAAAGGATGTTGATGTATGAGTACCAGAGTCAAGAGTGGGCAAGGAGCTTTGACACAGACCTCTAAGAGGTCAAAGATGGGCATCATATTCAGGTAGATGAAAACTAACAAAGCCCCTTATAATCTCCTCCCCACTTTTTTTTGCTTCTGAGGAATTAATGGTAAAATCTTATTCCGTAATAGCATATATTTTGTTACAATTTGGCATTAAGTATGTCTGTGCTCAGGCTAAGGAGAAAGTAGCTCTTGTTCAAATGAAGAGGGAGGGAGGGAGGTGGGAGAAGAGAGAGAATGGCTCCTAATTGCTTACAATGACTGGGAAATGTTTATCTGATGACAGTAACATATTAAATGAATTATTATATAATAATGCTTAATTTTCAAGGATCTGGATATCAAAGCTAAGACTTCCATTCCATTGTAACTGTAATAAACACAATTGTTTATTAATTATTGTAGCAATTAAACAGAATTGTTTCTGGAAGATTCAAAGTCTATTTCAACATCTTTCCGACAGTCACCCAATGCTTAGTCAGATGGGTGCTGGACGGGCCACCTACAGATTCTCTGGGGAGCCTGCTAAAAATCCAGAATCCTGAGTTCCCCTCTTAGGGATTAGGATTCAGTAGGTCTTGAATGCAGTGACCTGAGATAGACTTAAAAATGTACAGCCAGTGTAGCAATGTGGTACCCTAGAGTCGTCAAGGTAACAATTTGCCTAGATGTGTGAATTCTGGGAAGAGAGGGCTTTCTGATGCGTTGGTATGCAAGGAGAATAAGAAGCAATACTTTACATAAGCCCCACCTCAGGTTCTGTTTACCTCTTTAAGTCTCTGCCTTTCTTTCTCCCCAACACTTGTATTCCTGTGTTACTAGAAATACACTTAGCATTATAAGGTGCCCAAGCAAGAGCAAGAGATTCACTCCAATGACAAATCCACTGGATGATTGCATCTGGGCAAAATGCTGTCACTTCTGGTTTCCCTCTTCAGGGCTTATTGATGATTGTAAATTCAAAGCAGCTAGAAAGCTGATATGGCCACAATGTAAGACCCAGTCCACAGTCTGTGCTTGATAATATCATCAGTAAATATAGCAGAAACCCAAACTGTATGTAAAACAATGGAAACAATGCCAGAGGGCTAACTGTAACAGCTAATATTAGTCGTGTTACGAAGATGAAATTGTGGATGTTATTTTCTCTATTTTTTTATTTTCCTAATTGGACTGGTTAACTGTATTATGAAATGACTCATGCATTTTTAAAAGATGATCCACTCATTTCTTTGGCACTGACATCATTCGTAAGCAGATTAAGTGACAAGGAAGAAAGAATCATAAAATCTTGGAATCACATAGACCTTTGAATTTTATGTGTGTGTGTATAATAAAATACTGAAGATGCCTGAAGCAACTCCAGAGTTCATATCATTTCACTTCTACTTCCTAATTAGTTGGTATCACTAAAAATTAAGGATACTTTCTTATATGACCAAAATGCTATCATCACAAGTGACAAAATCAGTGACAAGATTCATAGAGTTTTGGGAAATAAAAGCCACTTTAAAGATCATCTTGTCCTTTGGTAGTTTCCTGTCCATACTCATTTTTTTTTTTTTTTTTTTTCCTGTAAGGCTTGCTGGGGTTATCTCAGTGACTCCAAAAAGCTGGCATGGAAAGGTGAGGGGAGTGTTTGTACAAACAGCAAGGAGTCGAGGCAGAAACAGATGGGTCCAGAACAGGAGCTTTCAAGGCCTCACAAGAACCAACAGGGGCTCCCGGTGTTTCAAGGGCAAGGCTGCGAATTCACAAGACCAAAGGCAGCTGGGCAAAGCATCCTCTTTGGCTGGAGAAACCCCAAGGCTAAGAGATGAAAAGGAGATCAAAGTTAAGAAGCTACAAAACAAACTTCACTGAATAGCCCACTTGCTCCAGAGATGGGATAAATCACAAAGTTGGGGATTGAAACTTTCCAGAAGGGTCACATGGCAAATGAAGTGAAAGGGACATCTGTCTGTGCCTATAAAATGCCCCCCAAAAGGACAAGAAACAGGAAATGCAGCCAATTATCCAGATGTGGATCCTAAAATTAGGGCCATCCTGATGTCCAGCAATCACAGTCCAGATGTCCTGATTGATGGGAAAGAGGTGAAAAGCAGAGGATCCTGTCTGCCGACACAGCCTTGAGCCCGGGGTCCTTAACCCTGCTGTACTTTACAATCACCCGGGGAGCTATAACCAGTCCTAATGCCCAGAACCCACCCCAAGAGACTCTGATGCATTAGTCTGGAGTCGGGCTGACTGAAACACTGGCATTTTTTAAAAAGCTCTCCAGATGATTCCAATGTGTGTGAATGTTGAGAAACACAGGTCTAGCTGTAAGAGCAAGGATCTTAAATCAACGGTCCATATTCATTGCACAGATCTTTTTGCTTTTTTGCAGGCTTTCAGCCTAGAGCTTTTAAATTGATTCCTTTAAAACTTTAAATTAAAAAATTGAGATGTTTCATACAAGAATCTAATTTCCGTGTTCTCTTGAAAAAAATCAGAAGCTCTGGCAATTTGAGGCTGCATTCCCAGGCAGCCACTTGACCCTTTAAACCGATGTGTTCTGCTCCGAGCTTAGCCCTGGGACATTCGAGTTCATGAGGCTTATGCCCTAAGGGATGCTGTGATTCAGACCTTCCCATGCCCACTCTTTAGATAATCGCATATTGAAACAATAATTCAACTCAGACCACAGTGGCAAGGATTATTTTCCATTTGCAACTCTTTTTATTTTTTTGCCACTAGGATGGAGACTAGAGTATGAGGCTAAGCAAACACTTAACGAAATTAACGAAATGGTGAGGCTCCTTGAAGAGCACTGTCTTGAGTCAGGATTTCCAGTATCCAGCTCTGGTTTTATTGCTCTTTAGTTACAGGAATTTGGGTAGGAGTCTTAACCACTGCAGGCTTCAGTGATTTTTAGTTGCATATTACGGGGGTGGGCTTCAGTCGTCCCTTTGTTCTAAGATTCGACAATTTTCTAAGTTCTGAATGATGGCGACAGAAACCCACAGACAGGAGAAAACAGCGAGTGGAATCAGGAGAAATGCATTTCCAGCTCCTCTTAAGAGCGGATGTGGTTCACAGATGAACATATGAGCTGTCCATGCATCAGTGAGTCCCTGACCACCTTGGAGAGAAGCCAGTGGAAATGGATGAGAGAAGCTTCTCCCAGGAGTCCCAGCCTGGCCTCCCAGCATCATGTACGTTCCCCCTGCCGGTGGCCTTCTTGCAAGAACATCATGGCATCTTGGGGGTCAGCAGTTGGGTTTCAGTACACACTGATCATTTCCCCAGCCAGCTGGAGGTCTAACCACTGAATCATGAGATTTAGCTGAACTCCCCTTCCTGTTCTAGAGAGAGCACCCTGGATTCAGGCAAATAACAGTTTGCTGCTGTTTTTCTAAACAGCTTAGGACCAAAAACACAGACAAGAAAAAGAAAACAAACAAAAAGAAACAGACATGCTGGACTTTATCAAAATTTACAACTTTTGTGCATCAAAGGACACTAAGGACAGAGTGAAAAGGCAATCATAGAATGGGAGAAAATATTTGCCAGTCATATATCTGATATGGGACTGAGGTGCAGAATACATAAAGAACTCCTAAAACTCAACAACCACCACCAAACCCAATTTAAAAATGGGCAAAGCATTTGAATAGGTATTTCTCCCAAGAAAATATACAAATGTCCAACAAAGAGCTTAAGAAATAAACAATGAAGGGAAATGGAATCCATTCCTCTCCCCCTGTCAAGCCCTGCTTGTTTTCACTTTACTTCTTGGTCCCCTGTCCCTCGCCTTAGGAGAGAATAGCTGTTTATCTAAAGAGTCTAAGTTAATGATGTGACCAGCTGGCAAGGTCACTGTGTTTTGTTTTGTTTTTTTAACTTGTTATTTTATATTGGAGTATAGTTGGCTAACAATGTTGTGTTAGTTTCAGGTGTACAGCAAAGTGATTCAGTTATACATAGAAATGTATCTATTCCTTTTCAAATTCTTTTCCCATTTAGGTTGTTACAGAATATTGAGCAGCATTCCCTGTGCTATACCGTAGGTCCTTGTTGGTTATCCGTTTTAAATATAGCAAGGTCACTGTGCTTTAAAAGGCATGATCCTTGGCCTCTCTAACATGCTCTGCTTGGGTAAAACCCAACCACATCTTTTCTACTTTCTTTCTCTTGTCCTCAACAAATACATCTGGGAGGGCAAGTTAAGATGGAGCCACTTCTACAGACCTGATCTCATCTCTCTGTGTACATACCTGTGCCTGTGCCTGTGTGATCTGGTCCAAAGGCTCAGGCTGGGGACAGGAGGAAGACTAAAAAAATCCCCTTAAAGCTTTGTACCAAAGCTGACTTCGGGGACGGAGTGCTCACAAAGCTACTACGGAGTGTTCCTGAGATTTCTATCCTAGTATCGCTCCCTGCATCTGGAATTCCCTTAGGGTCCCTACAGGAGGGAAGGGAAGTGCCAAAGACTGATTCATGACCCTCTCAGCTCTGACCATGCTACCAACAAAAGCACCAAAACTCTCACCTTAATCTCCGGTAAATAATAAGCAATGGAACAAGAAACTCTCATGAAAGCCCATCAGAGAGGGTACCCCCAAAGCAGCTTAAATGCCAAAGCCGTATCTTCCAAATGAAAATCCAAGTTGGAATCATATCCTTGTTCAATTAGTCAGTCAAAATGACTCCTCCATTTCATTAAAAAAAAAAAAAAAAAAAAAAAGTCCTAAATTGAATCTCTAATTCCTTTCTTTTCTTCAGTTTAAAGCACAAAGGCTTCAGAATTGGGATAAAGGGGTTATTTAAATCCCTAAACAGTTGCTACACTATAATTTCTGGTCTGACACAAAAGTTTTAAAACATTTTTTTTCTTTCATTCCTCTACTTTCAATGCCCTTTCTCGGGGAGTAACTACAGCTCTGACTATAATCACATTTAAGAAGCTGTATTTTCACACATTTTTCTGATTCAGAGCATTACCTGAGGAACTTTGTTTAGTCGTATTAGAGGCTTTTTCGCAGATCTAATTCCCCAGTTAATAGCCCCAGGTATAATTCACAAGAGCAACATTTAAGTTCCCCTGAAGGGATTTTTTTTCTTTTCTTTCTCACACTGCCTGTGTCCTTGATCCACATAAAGGGATATAATCTTGCTTGTTACTTATATTGTCTGTCTGTGAGGACGAATGTTTCATAACGGAGCTGTTTCTTAAATGGTAAATCCATAAACTTGTAATTCTATCAGACCGAGATATTTAGGTGGATTCAGATTTGTCCTATTCCTTTTTTCAGCTCTGATTTCCCCAGAACTGATGACAGGTTTGTAAGTAATATTAACCGTCTTTTGTAGTAAATTACATCTTGTAATCAATCACTGCACTGTTCGTCTCTGGACAGAGCAGTTATCAGCTGAAGCAAATAGAGGGTTTGGAGACTCTGCTATCTGTTTCCTTTCAGAATGCCTGAAGTCCTCTATAAACACGAATGTGTGGAATGAGAGGTCATCTTTTGAAAGCTATAATAAAACATGATTGTAACAGAACATGTGACAGGCTGCTTAGCAGAGCGGCCTCCTGACAGGGGCGTGGGGAGGAAGGAGAACAAAAGTTCCAGGAATTCTGTCTGCTGGATGTCCTGTCCATCAGCACCATCATTCATTTCAAGGAAAATCTGTCTTGGAGAGGAACTGAAAAGTAACCAGAGTCTGTGTCCCACCAACTTCGGTCATGGATCCTATGAGGAAGATGAGAAAAATGAGACCAGAGAGCCAAGGAAGGGGCCCCCAAACTCCTTTCCTGATTGTACCAACACCTCAGCAATGACAGCCAGGTGTCGGACTTTTTGGGGGAAGATGATGATATAATAACATTTTGCATACAGTACTACGTGCTTAGGTCAAGTTCAACACTGCGCTTGCATTCTCTTAGTCAATGTCATTGACTGACACTTAGTGACGCTAATTGAACACCTACTATATGCTAGGTATCGATCTAGTTGCCTTACGAGTGGTAAGGCAATGAATGTTCGCAGCTCCATAGGCTAAGAGTTCTTGTTACCTGCATCTGAAAGATGCAGATGTGAGAGCTGTGTTAAAGTACCTGCTCAAGGTGACCTAGCTAGGAGGTAAGCAGCTGGGATTTGACCCTGTACAGACCTGCTCTTAACCACTCTGCCATACTGACACTGAGTAGTATTAGTGACACCTGTTAGGGGTGTTTTGGACTGAATGTTTGTGTCCCCTGACCAAATTTATATGCTGAAATCCTAACAGCCAATGTGATGGTATCAGAAGGTGGGGTCTTTGGGAGATGATTAGGTCATGAGGGTGGAACCCTCATAATTGGGATTAGTGCCCTTATAAAAGAGACCCCAGAGAGCTCCCTCTGTCATCTGAGGACACAGTAAGAAGACAGCTCTATGAACAAGAAATGGGGCCCCCCAGGCACCAAATCTGCCTGTGCCTTGATCTTGGACTTCCAGCCTCCATAACTGTGAGAAAGGAATTGCTGTTCATAAGCCACTTACTCTACAGTATTTTTGAGCAGTCTGAGTGGACTAAGATAAAAGGATACTATGATTAGCACCATTTATGTAGGAAAAAGATGAGTCTCTGCAGGTAATAAGTGGTAGGAGGCCCCCTGCTGGCTGGAGAATGGAAGCTCCTAACCATTAGGCTCTCCTGCTGCCTCATTAGTATCTGAGCCTCTTAGGTGTGCTGCTTAGTAATTGTGTGTTTGTGTGTAAAGGTTCCTTGTTATTCTGAGGTAAGCAGGGGATTCTGAGATGGATGGTGCATATCCCCAGAGGACTTTAACTCACAAGCAAGGAAAAGTCTGGGACTGGGAAATATTTGGGGAAGATCTTGATTAGCTTTAGGTCATTGAAACTCAAATTCTGTTTCTAAAAGAAGATGCTACTTTTATGTCCGGAGTCACAATTGCACAAATACATATAACCACTAGAGGACCTCTGGCCAATTGCAAATTTAAAATGGATTCAACAAATGCAGATTTGCCTTATTTAAACTTCTGTAGGGCAGCAAGAACAGTGTAGTCATCAGTACTCAGGTTCTATACAATGATTTGAAACATGCTTTGATGTGAACACTGGGTTGGAAGAGTAAAATTATTCACTACAAGGCCATGGAGAATGCCAAATGTCCACGTCAGATTATTTGGGACATACAGACTGGTATAAAGGAAAACATTTATAAGTATTCATCATCTCCCAGAGAGAACCACCATTAACATTTTTGAAACACAGCAGGACCCTGTGGGGGCCTCTGAAGCACAAAAGCCTTTCTGTGTCCCCCATTTCTTATCTGTGGGAAAAAGGTTTCAGCCTCCTAGACCTTCCCTGGGTTGCAAAGGGCAGAGTCAGCTACTAACTAGAGGAGTGAGGGAATGCAGAAACAAAGGAGAGGCATCAAGAAACAACAGTGCAGCATGGGGCGGGTCCCGGTCCTCCTGGGGCGTGTGCGTAACAATCTGACACAGATCTCTGAGTTCCTCTCCAGGAAGGAAGGGCTCCACCCAGGTGGAGGATGGTGACTTCAGGCTGAGCCCAAGCACTCGACCCCAGACTGGTTGGAACCAGAAGACTGATAATTGAGATTCCTGGGTCACCACCATGTTACCTCCCCACCAGCCAATGAGAGGAAGGTCACACACCCTGCAGCCCTCCCCCCAAGTTTTGCCTATAAAGACCTTTCCCTGAAAACTATTGGGAAGTTTGGGTCTTTTGAGCATGAGCCACCGGTTCTCCTTGCTCGGCCCTGCAATAAATCTTTCTTAGCTCCAAACTCTGACATTTTGGGTGTTTGGCTTCCCTGTGCGTCGGGCACAAGGACTTGGGTTTGACAACATTTTTAGATAGGTCTTCAGGTTTTCACCCTACATGCTGTAAATATACTTATAATAAATACGATAATACCTTATGGTTTTGATATATGGCTTCCTTTCTTTTATTATGAAATTTTCTTTTGACACTAAAAATATTCTTAAAAACCATCATTCTGAATGGCCACATACTGTTTGATCATATGTATATATCATACTTTATTTAATAAGTCCTATTATATTGACATTTAAGGTGTTTCTAATTTTTCGCCATTATGCTTAATCCTGGGATAATCATCTTTGTATAGACCCGTCTCATCTTCTCTGTTTATTCTCTAAAGATTGATTACTGGGAGATGGCAAGAACATGGGTTGTATGATGTTGATTGCATCATTACTTGTAATGGCCAATAAAGTCAACCAAAATGTTTATTAGTAGGAGAATGGTTGGATAAACCACATCCATACTTAATATAATGTCCAGTCATTCAAAATAGTAAGCTAAAATTTTATCTCCAGACAAGAGAAGATGTCTTAGCATACACGGGAATTTAAAAGCAAGTTAAAAGCTATGTGCAATCTGGCCACATTCAAAAACCCTCCATATCTGTGGACATATGTACTGCATAAAGAAAATGTATGAGCATGTAAATATGTGAATATGTATGTGTTTGGATGTGTGCAGACACATCTGTAAAGATGCCTTCAGCTACAAGTTGCAGAAAGTCAAACCTGACCAACAATGGCCATAACTGTCAGGATATTAATTATGCCTTAAACAAAAAATCCAGAGAACTGACAGTCCTGGGCTTTCTCAGCAACTCTCAGAGGCTCTCAAGGACCCAAGCTCCTCCCACCTTTCCGTTCCACCACCTTCAGTCCAACAGACTTAACATCCTAAGGATTCACCTCCTGGTACCAAGGTGACCACGGTGGCTCCAATCATCAACACAATATCCAAAGGCAAGAAGCAGGCAATAGCACAGCAAAAGATGAGCTTCTTATGTAATTTCTCCTGTTAAACTGGAAGAAAATCTGCCCATACTTTCTATGGACTTCTTGATGCCTTATTAGCCAGAACTAATAGGGAACAGGGTCCCTAGTTGTAAGGGAGGCTGCAATATTGAGGATCTGGCTTTTCTAGGTGGGTATGGGAGGTAGGGAAAGAAAGGGAGAGGACAGGATGGCTTTGGGGTATACAACTGACAAACCTTACTAGGGAGATGCAAGAGGGAGGGGATATGGGGATATATGTATGCATATAGCTGACTCACTTTGTTATACAGTAGAAACTAACACAATATTGTAAAGCAATTATACTCCAATAAAGATGTTAAAAAAAATTACTACAAAATAACAAATAAATAAAAAGCCTGGATGAATACGTACCAAACTACTTCTCTGGCTACATTTGGATGCTAGAGTCTATATGAAGATTAAAGAATTTTCCTTAATAATTGATAAAATTGACTGGGTGACATTTTATACAATGGATGTAAACTTTTGCAATTTCTCCAGAGAAAGGAAAGAAAAGAACGTGGTATTCCTACTTGCAGTTATGATGACAAACGGCCACTGTAGGGGGCAAAAAAATCAGATTTTTATCAAGTTGAAAAAAGGCCGTGCAGTAAGTTTCCCTATTGAAAGCCCATTCATTCAGAAAACTATACCAGTGTCAGAAAGCAGTAGCTGCCCATGCTGAATTTAAAGCTGTGTGTATGTGTGTATGAATATATTATGAGTACATATCTTTACATCTATATCTATCTATTTATCTCTATAAAACCATATTTATATCAGCAGTTCTTAACTGGAGGTGATTTTGCACACCGGGGGACACTGTGTGTGTGTGTTTTATATGTGGGTCTATACATACATATCCAAGAAGGGAGAACGCCTTTGCTCAGAGCCCAGCTCAGGTGCACAATGCAACAGACTCTATTAGAATCAGTTCTATTTAAGTTATGATTATCCAAGTCACTTATATACAACATATGAGAAAGTCTATTAAAAGCAACTTACTCTATTAAAGAGTAAGTTGTTTTTACAGCTTAGCCTTGTATTCTGCAGTTCCATCTTCTTTAAGGGTTACCTGTCCCTTGTCACAGAGTTAAGGTCAATACAGAGAGTGAAAAAGGCAGACACAAGAGTAGGACTTCTTTGGTAGGACCTTATTTTTTGCTAGATGAGAGAATTAATACACCCTGACATAATGAAAGTATCCAAGCAGACCATCACAAAGAGGCACCGGAGGGTCAAAATCACTATGAAGTACCTAGACAATTCAATGAGGAATGAACAGTGTTTTCAACAAATGGTGTTGGGACAACGGGATAGCCACATGCAAAAGTATAAAGGTGAGCCCTTACCTTGCACCGCACACAAAAATTAACTCAAAATGTATCACAGACTTAAATATTTGAGCCAACAATATATGACTCTTAAAAGAAAACATAGAAGCAAATCTTTGTGACTTTGAGTGTAGGCAATGTATTCTTAGATATGACAACAAAAGAACAAGCACTAAAAGAAAAAAATAAATTGGACCAAATTAAAAACAACAACAACAACAAAAACTTTTGTGCTGCAAACAATTCCATCTAAAATGTAAAAAGGCTATCCACAGAATTGGAGAAAGTATTTTCAAATCATATCTGGGATAAAGAAACTTCTACCCAGAGTACATAAAGAACCCTTATAATTCAGTAATCAAACTCAATAACAAAAAAGACAAATAGCCCAGTTTTAAAAATGGATACTAGGAAGATTTCACATTAAAAAACGTAGATATTGGGCTTTTCTTGGAAAATCAGAAGATCTGGCCATGGGTCCTTCATCCTTACGTGTCCACAATCTACTAGAGCCGAGCAGCCTCTTCACCTGGAGTATTGACTGTCTGGTAAGCCACAGAGGGCACCACTCCCTTTTATACCCTAACCCGAAATTAACAGCCAGCTGCTATTTACAGTCACATGTGCACGCCTCTTTTTCTCATGACATTGTTATGAACAAATGAAATCTCTGGTCAGCCTGCTTTCCTGGGGCACCGGGCATGGCTGTGTAGATTGTTCTTGTGAATCCTGAATGCCACGTTTCCTCCTTCATTTACCAGGACCGAAAATTGTTTTTATTTGCTGACTGCACCTTCCTGGGCACTTTATCCTCTCACTAGACTAAGGATTTGCCTCTATCTGTTCTTGATAAGGTCCTGTCATTCCTTATGAATTACTTCTCCACTTCAATACGATGAGGACTCATTCCGTGGATACAGATCAACTCAAGTGCCCTCAAACAGTCTTATGTTCCCCGGGTAGTTAATAAATATTCAATCCAAGCTGTAACATTGGAGGAGGGAGGCCACAGTCTTCCGATGTGCAAGACTGATCGTAATGCCAAATTAAACAAAAGCAGTGGGGTAGGGTGGTGTCTGCGATCCCAGTAAAAAGCTAGGCAGTAGGAGACAGACACCCTAAAAACGTTCCCTAAATCTCCCTCCTTCATGGACCGCCTTTCCAGTGTTGCCATATCTGTGGTCCTCATCTAAAATCTGACGTATGCTCACACCACCTGCCTTTTCGTTTACTAACCAATTACTCTTACGACATGTTCCAGTGCTATTGAACGGCACGCCTTTGTCAAATAAAGAAAAATCAAATCAAATCTTACTTCTGCCAAACAATTCACTTTTTCATTCAACTAAACTTTTTTTTTAATTAAAAGGGAACTTTTGTAGTACTACCATAACCAGGAACGCGATCATAAAGAGAAGGTAACGATAAAAATAAAAGCAACCCCAACAAAACAATGTGAGTCATCTCGCTAGATCCTACCACCAGCCTGAGGCCCAACTCTCCATTTATTACAAGGGAGACTGGAAAATTTCATTAAAGCTAAACTCTTGCCAAAATGAAAATTTCCTCTTAAGGTAATCAGGAGGCTCATAAGAAAAATGAAAGCCTGATCATTTCCCTGCTCTGTGATTCCAGATTATTTTAATCCTTTCGTTAAAACCTAAACTCATTGCAATGACCCCTGATGAACTCACACTGCATATTGAGCAACTTATGCCGGGGAACATGTTAGGATGTGGTGGAGCAAGAAGGACACATGGGAAGGGCCGGTCCGCATTTTCCATCCACAATCCCATGCTCGCTAAACCCAGGAGGAGTAAAGCAAGTCAGCAACTTGCCTTGGTGATTGAGAGAATTGGAAGCTCAACATTAACTGCCAGGGTTAATCTGCCTGGGGAGGTCTCTGTGTGTGTGTGTGCTTGCACGTGTGTGTGTGTGCATGCGTGTACACACACACATATACACACATACACACAGAGTCTTAGAGGACTCTGAGCTTCAGAGTCAGAAAGGCATGCAGCTTCCATCACTTACGAGCTAAGCCTCAGTTGCCCCATATGCAAGGTGAGAATAAAATTACTTGTCATGGAAGATGATTATAAATAATATGTATGCAACATGCAGCTTGCTGCCAAACACCCCATTGGAGCCTAGTAAATAGTAGCCATTATTCTTTCATTTTTCCTATATCGATATATTGCAAAGCAAAGCTAAAGAAGAAACAGTAAAAAAGGAAATCAGAGAGATGCACTTGAAATACAGACTTAGTAACTCTTCCCGCCCTGTGATCTGTGGCTAAACTCTCTGAATCTCCAATTTCATGTATATGAAACAGTACAAAAATGTCCAGCTTTATAATTAACAACTATATGATTAGATAGTAGGATGGTTAGGAAATCACCCAGGACACTGAGAATGTGAGTTGATTCTCTATCCGTAGTTGAACCAGTTACAAATACAAAAACCCAGTTTTCACAAAGCCAATTCATTTTCTGATCTAAGGGTATGAATTCCTTCAAAAAGATTTCTGCATGTACACGATGATCTGCTAACCTGATTTTACATAGTGACTTTTGTTAGTCCATTTAAACTACATCTCTTTCTGTATTTAGAACTATAGACCCTGCCTTCTGGGCAGTTTTCAAGTTCAACATAACACAAATTAAGGATAGAAACTGAGCAGTAGACAGAGCAGACATTACCAGAAAGTTGTAGATAAGGACTTCAGCATCCACTGTGTGTGTTGCAGCAAACGAGACTAAGCCTGAAAGATCTGGCGTAATTTCTAGAAGCCCCAACTCATTAGAGGTCTACCCTCCTTGCCTCACCACCAGAGACTCAGGCAGGGAGAGCCTCCACTGTTTGTTATAGAGGGGGCTCTGCACAATATATTGAACATATAGTTCCTTCAATTATTATGTATTTATTATATACTATGTAGTGTACCCACTCTTAGAGAAAGAAACCCAAGTATCATCATGGTACTTACTACTTCACATTCATTTTCATCCAAATATCCATGTAGGACTCCAGTGTTGGCTATATGTATGGCTGTTATAGTTCTGCACCTGCAAAGTTCATGTAGATGGTGCAATGCATCCACGTGTATCAGTTACTGACACAGAGGAAGAAACGGGGAGCCCATTGCTTCCTGTATTAGCGGCCAAGGGCAACCTTTCAGCCTTGCATCTCACCTGTTGTGGTAGGCAAAGTGGTCCCCTAATATCTGGGACCTGTGAATATGTTGTGTAACATGGCAAAGGGGACTCAGATATAACTAAGTCTCCAGAACTTAAAAAAGGGAGATTACATAGGATTATGTCTGATCTCATCACACAAACCCTTAAACAAAAGGAACACTCCCTGGCAGTAGGTAAGAGGGATGAGGCGGCGGGGGGAGAGCAGAGCAGGAGAAGGACTTGACCCATCACTGCTGGCACTGAAGATGGAGGCAGCCCCAAGCCAAGGGATGTGGGCGACCCCTAGCAGCTGAGCACCATCCCTGGCTGACAGCTGGTAAGGAATCAGGGACCTCAGTCCCACCATCAAATGGAACTGAGTCTGGCCAATAACCTGAATGAATCTGGAAGCAGATTCTCCCTCAGAGCCTCCTGGTAAGTTCCCAGACCAGCTGATACCTCGATTCCAGTCTTGTGAGGCCCAGAGCAGTGAATCCATCCAAACCATTGTCCCAGATTTCTGACCTACAGAACTGTGATATAATACAGTTGTCTTGCTTTAAGCCACCAAACTGGTGGTGTTTACTATGACAATAATTGCAATCAAATACAACTGTGTTCCCAACACTGGCCCATGGACTAGAAAGGGTTTGCAAGCAAGTTGTACCAACCCTCTGTAAAATTAAGGAATAGCTAAAAAATAAATTGACTGACATCTTTCATGTCTAGAGAACAATTTGGTATGAGGGAGTCACCTGTCCTTTCAAGAAGAAGGAGTATGGTTTACTCTGAGGTGACGGCCTTTCTAATTCTGTGACCTTAAACTGTCCTCATCTGTTTTATGAAATTATGATGCAGTAGTGGACTGCCTTTATCGGGAAAGATAGCACGATGGTAGTTCTATTCTGCCTTTTGGCTCCCTCCCACGTTTTTATTTTTTAGATCTGTCCATAAATTTTCTAAAAAATAAAAATGTGGGAGAGAACCAAAAGGCAGCCTAGATTGTTACTAGACTTAACCCTGGTGAACATTTCATAACGTAAGCAAATGTTGAATCATTATGTAGCACAACTGGAACTAACATAATATTGTACATCAACTATATTTCAATTTAAAAAGAAATGTTATGGATCTGTGAATTCCCAGAACCACTGTCATACTTCACACGCTTTCTTCTTCGAAGCCAGGAGTTGCAGAAGTGGTACCCAACAAAGGGACACAAGAAATAGCAAGGGATCATTTGGGCTATCTGGATATTGAATTTGCCCATATCCTTCTGTTTAGGAAGATGGGTATATCTAATTCTACCATGTACATATATTCTCAAAACCATGGCTCTAAAGTGTTTTGGACTTTGAGAGCGTGTGGGTTTGTGTATGGGCGTTTGCGTGTTATTTGTGTGTAGGTGTAAATCCATCTATGCCTCAAAGAAGAAGATAAAATTGTGCTGCCAACAAAATGCTATCTATCTATTCATTCACTCATCCATTCATTCAGCGGATATTTATTGAGTACCTTCTAGGTGCCAGGAACTATACTAATTCTGGGAATTAATGGTGAACCAAAATTGAGTCATTTCAAGGAAGCTAAAATGTCTCATGAGGAAGATGGAAATCAATGAATTAATCTCACAAATAGATGCCAAACTGAAACTGCCATTCATGCTAGAAAAAGAGGCACATGCAGTCCTGAGACATCTCAAAGTGGGGTTTCATTTGGTCTGGCTGGGGTGTCAGAGATGACAGCCCAGAGAAAATGATGTCTTAGCCAAAATCCAAAGGATGGGGGATCTGGCTAGGCAAAAGCAGAGAAGACCAAGTGTTATAGGCAAATCAATAATATATAATCCTTATGGAAATAGAGACATATTCTGAAGATGAGAGACGGTCATCCATTTTTAATTTTTTTACTGGCGCTATCCCTGCCAAAGGAGGCAAAAGGAAAGAAGCCCTGAACTATGAGGCTGGAAATCTGGGTTCTACTCTAGGTGTTTTAGTATAATTGTGACTCAATCTCTGGTCACTGTTTCCTCATTTCTGAAATGTTGGAGTGCGGCTCTAGGCATTCTAAACACTCTTTACCGTCCTCAAAAGCCCCATGCTTCTAGATCATCATTGTCAGGAAGAGACAGGGTGAACGGATACAGATGATGATACCTACAGCAACAACTAACATTTTATTGTGCACTTACTCTGTGACCAGACACTAAGCTAAACGTTTTCCATCAATCATCTCATTTAAGCCTCATAACAAACCATGAGATAGGTTTGTGTGGCAGTGATGGACCAACAGATCTGGCTCACTGATTACTGTGAGTTGCCTGTCTCTGGTCACAGGCGAGGATGGCAATTCCTGACCCTCTGAGGTCTGGCAGTACTCAGTGACCCATGTTGGCCAATGAGTTGTGAGCAGAACTGATGGAGACCACTTCTTGGCTGAGCATTCATTTTGGCACTATACCCTCTGGAAGACTCTTTCCTCTGCTGAGGTGACCAATGATCATTTACATGGTGGCTTCTCCATAAGTCTGGGTCCAAAACATGGGGTATAGCCCATGGAGTTGATGAAAAATACACCTTTGTTATTTGAAGCTAATGAACTATGGGGCTGATTGTTACTACAACACATCCTGGGTCACCCTGACTAGTACACAATTACACTCATCCACTTCTTGCAAATGCCAAAAGCAAGTTCAGAGAGGTTGTGCAACTACTCAAGGTCAAGAAAACGCGGACGTGGGAGAGCCAGCATTTGGACTCATGCAGTCTGACGCCAGGTTCTTTCACCTTAATCATTACACGGAGCTAAATGTGTGAATGCATGTCCCACTAGGCCACTGGTCATTTCTTAAGAGTTACGTGATTCTTGCCATAAAAATGCACCCACTAGTATGGCATTCACTTTTCTGCAACATGAAACAAATGCTCTCCCTGATTCTAATCCAACCATCCCAAGACCCTTTGGTGATAGCAAAGAGGAAGTTGAGGAAATGTACACGGGCAGATACTCCTCCTTCTCATTTTCTAGAAAGATTCCTTGCATGCATGTAAATATCCTCTGAATTCAGAGATGAAGAGGCCTCCAGCTAGGCACAATAAAGCCAATTTAGCTTCTTAAATTGAGAACTGCTTTGTGAAATAATCCTGTAGAACTCCGCTAAATGAGTTACAAACTAGTCGCATGGGGCTTTCATTGATTTACTCGTGAAAGCTATAAAGGACAATTGTCTCTGAACCAGGTACATCAAATACAGGCCTGCTACTGTGTAAAAGCTTGGAATTCTACACCACCTACACACACAAAGAAAATTAGCTTTTGATTGAAAGGAAGCACTATTGAAAAACCCCAGGGGAGGAAAACGAAACAACACAAATGAAATGACACCTGCAGGCAAACCCAATGGTTCAGGCCATTTGGCTTAGGACTTTCTTAGTCTGAAAGGGAGAGAAAAGTACAATTTCTGAGGATCATGAAAGGTAATCGAACCAAATCAAAGGAAAAGTAGTCTCTCTTGAAATTCTAAACAAGGATAGTTTTAAATACGCCACGTGGCTGTAAAAAAAAGTTCTCCATACTCCATTTTAGGTAGCATTTAATGCTGGAAAAAAATGGCGACATGCATTCAACGCTTTCATTCTTCTCTCAACTGTCAGTATTCCAGCTGTCTCTTTTCTCTTTACTTTTGTGTTTTTACTTTTTTTTTTTTTTTTTTTTTTTTTTTTTTTTTTTGCGGTACGCGGGCCTCTCACTGTTGTGGCCTCTCCCGTTGCGGAGCACAGGCTCCGGACGCGCAGGCTCAGCGGCCATGGCTCACGGGTCCAGCCGCTCCGCGGCATGCGGGATCCTCCCGGACCGGGGCACAGACCCGTGTTCCCTGCATCGGCAGGCGGACTCTCAACCACTGCGCCACCAGGGAAGCCCTTTACTTTCTTTTTAAAGGGATTCTCAACCAAGCCTTAGAACTACTTCTTAGTCTGCCAAACACTGTTAGAAGAAGTGGAATGAGTTGTAACCACAGTCATTACCAATCTTTTTCTTCAACTCATGATGTAGCTACAGGTAGAGTTCTAATAATTTTTGCCAAATACTACCAAAGTGTGTTTCCTTTTCTGGCAGTTATATTCCAACTGTGTGTTATGGTTCTGCTGCAGCCATACAGCCAATATTTGGTTTGATTTAGTTTTTATCATAAATAGAATGACAGAAAGACCTTATTTCATGATTATTGGTGTAGTAACCAATTCCAATAAGGACTCTCAACAGATGAAAAGTTGACAAAGAAGAGGATATTTATGTAGTCTAGGAGTTTGGGCCCACAGATTACTTCTTAATTACTAGACTAGCTTACACTGGGGAGAGCTGCCAGTTATCCTGTGATCAACTTATTGTCATCAACAATGGGACAAATTGACACGAAGTGTCGCCTCATACAATGCAGTGGGATATAGTCAACATCACTGGTGTGGTGCTCTTGACAAACCAAGGAAGTCAAATCTAATCGCCGGGAAACATTATAATAAGTCCTCATTTTAAAATTCTACAAGGAAATTGTCCAGGACTGTTCGTTCAAAATGTCAATATTACAGAAGACTTTTTAAAATGGTGTGGGGTACTTTTCTAGCTCAAAGGTGACAAAGAAATAGGACAACCAAATGGAGTTCATATTCCTTAACTGTATCCAGGATTAAAATAATAACAACAATAATTATATTGTGGTTGCATAAGAAAATACCCCTGTTTTTAAGAGATCCATGGTGAGGTCTTTGGGTGTAAAGTGTTCATGGTGTCTGTAATTTTCAAATAGTGTACTACACACAGGAGAGAGAGCAGAAAGAGAAGGTCATTGTCACAAAATGTTAACAATTGGTGAGTCCAGGTGAATATATGGGTCTCCATTATACTTTAATTTTTTAACAGGTTTGCATTTAAAATGTTTGAAAAGAACAGACATTCTTTCCTCAAAAAATTATTTTTATATTTTTTGCATTAAAAACCTGTACTACAGTAGACTTCTATTTTTTTACTTATCCATCACACCTCTAGCTTCTAATACTAAGACTCCTTGAAGAAACCCTTTCCCCTTTTCCTGCAATTAGTTCATATGTAATGGTGGGGCTCATCCAAAACCTTGCTTCTTGGGATGTGTGAGCAACTGAGGTCTGGCCAGGACTTATCTTGAACCACTGGAATGAGGTTCTCTTTTTCACCAGGCCCCTGAGCTGGTAGGATGAAAGTTTGCACCTGTTTGGTAGCCATCTTGCCATTTCAAGGGAACAGCTTGAGAACACAGCCAACACAGAGGAACATGTAATTGCAGGAGGAGATATTCCTGGCAACATCATTTGAGCATCTTGATTCAGCCTTGCTCCAAACCTGCTATATATCTAGATGTTTCACTAACATAAACCAATATTTCTGTTTTCTTAAGCCAGTTCAAGGTGGCTGTATGTCATTTACCACCAAAAAGATCTACAGGTAAAAGAATAATAGAAAGTCACAAATGTGTGATACACAAAGTTATGACACACTGGAGATCACTATTGGCTTATTTTGTGCCGCTAGTTTGACTCATTTTGTGGGAATCTTAGGAATTAACTCTTCTTCAGCTATCTCTGCATAATAAAGAATACCCTGAGGATGCAAGGTGGGCTGTCAAAAGAAATCGCTGGTTCTCCCATCTTCCTTTCTGAGTGAATTGGGATTATCCTGATACTATAGGCTGAACACACATACAAGTAACTGCCTACAGCTGTCATCCATAGCACTTGATTCTAAATGTCTTAATTTATCATAACAGATTCATTCTATTCAACAATGGATGTATAAACAAATGTTACAAATTTCAAGGTAAATATAAATGTTTACTATTCAATACACAATTACCTGTTTTACACATTGCACTATATAATTTCACTTTGGGGGGGAAGTGTATCTCACTGTCTTAAATTCTAAAACCTATTTTAAAGCTATCTGTAGATGCTTTAATTATAAGAGAAAGAATTGCATACATTCTCTGCTATATGTGTCTGCAATACTCCCAAATATAGGAAGTTTACAGAACTTCCCTAAAATTCTCCATTTTAGTGCACAGACTTCTACCCATATCATCTGATCAGCAGAGAAAAAAAAAAATCAAATTAGTTTTGCAGTGATGGCCAGCAAGGCTGCAACCAACGCTCCAACACACACTATCAAGGGCATGGAAGCACCCCACGCAGACCATTGCTGCGAATTTAACAGAGCAAAAAGTCACCAAGGCAAGAGCCTTCTAAAATATGTCAGGATGAAAAATGGGACTTGAAACATTTGAGTGTGGCGTGGGGGAATCTATGCTTCTTTTCAAAAGGGACAGGGAATGCAAGTCCACCTTAGAATTAAAATTGAAATAAAGCCAAGCAAGGAAGAGAAGATTCCAAAGTTTTCAAGAGCGTGAAGGAGCTCCCCACACAGTAAAACACACGTGATTAAAATGCTGGACGACTGCACTACGAAAATATCTCTTATGTCACACACATGCATGATGATAAAGGTTTCGTCTGCTCTAAGATGGGACAGATGATGACTAGCTATTAGGGAGGTGCTTAGGAAAAATACCCCAGAGGGCACTAGGATTCCCGGTACTGTCACGGAATGATTTTTTCCTTTGCGTGAGGACGACTCAGATTAAGGTTCTGACCACTGTGTATAATGAAGGCCTATGGAAATGCAGAGCCTCTTCTTATTCATGAGAAGTGACACCTACAAAGCCCTCAACAGGTGTCTCTCTGATTGGGAATCCTGTTCCCTTGCTCTTTTTCTTGAGCATAAATACCCGATTCCCTTTTATCTAAATAAGGCAAAGGGAAGTGGTCACTGGTTTCTAACACAGTGCATAACCTGTGCCTAAGGAAGGAAGAAAATGACCAAACATCGTCATCTGTTGTTGAAACTATGGCCCAGTGTGGGGCATCTGCTGGAGGCTGGAGGCGAAACCATTCTGGTTTGTCCCAACTTCTCAGTAATCAGCACCAGACTTACCCTGCCAGGTTGGGTGAGGATTCCTATTTTCTAGCCCAGGGTGGAAGGACTGGGAGTAACTGGGGGTTGTGTTGGAGTATTGAATTTTAAAGGGCCTTCCTACTGTTTTCATGTTCCCATCTCACTGAGGGCAAAATAGTGAATGTGTGGTTTGATCACACTCAGAACACCACCTTTGCTGGGCCCTAAAACTCCACCTAACAAGCCTACCGTTACAGTATATTGAGAAAATGGATGTGATTCCACTGAACACAATGCTTGCAACAAGTAGGAATTCACAATACATCAGAGGACACTGACTTAGTTATGTTTCCTTCTGATGGTCTTTTAGTATTTGTGATTGATTGATTATTTAAACGAGCTCTAGACTCAGGAATCCTAAGTTTTTGAAACAAATTATTACTATCGTTTTTATTTTATTTTTGACACTGTAGATTTCTCATCTACCAAACTGGACCGCTGATGACACAATCGTCTTTCTTTACAAACAAGTGCAGCCAAACTCATTAACCTTTACCATTTTCCAATCCTATTATTTGTAGATTCCCCCACTTTTCAATGAGTAAATAAAACAAGCTGGGGATGAAACATTTATTTTGGCATCACACCAACCTAATTAAACTGCAGTTTCATTAAGCTGTAGCAGGCTGCTGAAGAATAATGTAATTGACCTATTGAAAGTTACTACTTCAGTTCAGTTTTCTGAGCTACCAGAAATTACACTGTGATTTAAAATGCCTAGTTACCCTGACTAAACCATCCAGAGAGCAAAGATCTAGGAGTTACAGAGAACTGAGAGAATCCAATTAGAAAGGAGACAGGTAAGAAGATGGTCTCCCCAATCACAATTACTTGGAGCAAAGCAATGAAATGTAAAATGGGAGCTAATAAGGTTCTAGTTATTTCCTCCATTGACTACTGTTGTTCGTACATGGGTGCTAGTGTGAGGTGCTCTCCCCAAACTCAGCAGTGAGGTGGTTTAATTAGCAGATGTTTGTTCTGTGCCCAGTATCATTCCACTGGTTTGGGATCAGCAGGCTAAATGCTTGATGAATCCACCCCTTTACAGTCTCTAACCGTGAAGGTAACTCCTGGCCCTGAGGCTGTGCCTGTGTTCCAAGATGGCCAATCAGAGCATCGCATGGCCCTGACTGCAGTGACTGATTCATTCCACGGCCAATCAGAACTCCTCCTGGACCTTCTGGGGGCGTGACCAGGAGAGGACACCTCCATCTTCCATCTGATGTTCTGAGTGGAGAATGCCTGTCTCTGTTGGTAGTGATCTGCCCTCTAGTAGGGAGAACCCACCTGAGAATGGAGTCAATTCTGGAGGGAGAGGTGGGGTGAGGGTGAGAGGGAGACAGAGCTAGAACCATCGAGAACGACAGTCCTTCAAACGTCATAGTTTTTATCAATACCCCCTGCATGCTTGGAACCTCTGTTCTAGGTCTGGACCATCTCTGTGTTTGTGGCTGAGTTCCTCAAGCCACCTACACCATATGCCCTTCTTAAGATCACTCAAATCCCTCATTCTGTTCATACAGGTCTTCATTCATCCAATATGTTTTGTTTCCCCAGTGTGTTCCAGGCCGTATAAAGTAGAAAGCAACACACATTCCAAAACGTCATAAAGCTTGGCTTTGATTGGTTATTGGTAAAATAATCACATATGTAAGTATAGAATTGCATAGTGCTATAGGCACATTTGAGGGAAGACGTAATGTAATGCAGGATTGGGTAAGTCAGGGAAGGGAGGTCCCTCAGAAGAGGGGACCTTGATGTGGGGATATAAAGAGTGAGAGATGGCCAGATATTGAATATGGGAGGCAGCAGGACAGAAAAGTGTTCCTGACAGAGGAGCAGGATGCAGTGGACTAGTTAGAACTGGGCACTGAGGGGCGGTGACGTGAGATGAGAGGCAGAGGGCAGCAGCAGACCCGATGGATTCTTCCAGGAAAGAAGACGGCTATATTCTAAATGCCAAGAGGAGACATCAGAAATCATCACCCTACCATCAAAAGAGAAGTTTTCTCTGGTGATGATGGTCGGTAGACTGGTTTGTTAGTACATGTGTGGTGCCTCTTTAAAGACATCCTGAAGCAACTAGAGGTATTTTGAGGGGTGACTATTTCTGCCAGTGGGGCAAAGGTTGGCTTGAGATGTCATCACTTAAGTATCACAATGGATTTTGTAACCCCTGATTAGGGAGGTCCAGGATCAATGGGTTCAAGGACTTTTTATCCACCTGACTTTGAGTTCCGAGGGCATCCGTAACACTTGAAAAAAAAGAAGTCTAACATTTCAAGTAGCAAAGTCGAAATTAATAACTGCTTAATTATATTTCTCCAAAAGGCAACATTATGTCAGCATCATTAATTGTTAAATTTAGGAGTCATAAATATTTTACTATGTTGGAAGACAAGTTGTAGGCTATTTTTTTCTTCTCTTACAAGAATTTCCAAGTTTATGTGATGATGGCTGAAAAATAGTAGCTAATCATAAATGAGTTATTCAGAGTTCATTCACTTCCATAGCAAGATTATAAAAATTCTTTCAAATTATGTTTTATATTGAATTTGGGTACATTTTAATATAACTTATATCAGGTTTTCTCAGCCTGGACACTATTGACATTTGGGGCCAAGTAATCCTTTGTTGTGGGGGCCTGTCCCGTGCCTTGAAGGATGTACAGCAGCATCCCTGGCTTCTACCCAATAGATGCCAGTAGCCACACTCCCTCCCAGCCCCATTCGGACAACCAAAAATATATCTCCAAACATTGCCAAATGTCCCCTGGGTCAGGGGTGGAGAGCAGAAGTGCCTCTGTTAGAATGACTGGCTTTTATTAATGCCTGGGGCAAAAGAAACCCTTGAGAAGTCTCTGATTGCGTTAGACATATAATCAGCGATTGCTTCCTGGAGGAACATAATGCCAAAGTTACGAATCTGGGACACACATCCAATTTTTAGAAAGTTCGAGCATCTCCAGCTAGACCTCCCTCCAGTTGCAGGTGACCTCCATAAACACAGCAGAGCGTCCCCCATAACGAGCTAAGCAGGACACACGAGGGAGGCCCCATCAGCAGCTGGGGAATCGATAGGTCACCTGTTTATGAGAAGGCCACGTAGTATTTTCATAGACAGGCAACAGGACCAAAATGGAAAGATCAATATCCGCCTTCTGCAAGGAAGGGCCCATCCCTAATCAGCACTTTCCTGCTGTCTGTTTCACCTCTGCTGGGTGTCGGGGCCCACGGCAGAGCTCGGAAGGGAAAGGGTGAGCCCTCCTCCCCAAAGCAGCTGTCAGCAGGACTGAGGGCAGGAGCTCTGATCCAGCTGCTGAGGGCAGAAGCACTGAAGCACCAAGATAAACAGCCCACAAGGACTCTCAGGGGTAACCACCCACCCTACCCAAGAGGAAGGCTAGGGGTGCTGTGTTTATGCTTCATAATGGTCCTTAGGAAAGCAAAGGGACGGCACCCCTGGTGGGAGATAAATCCTAAAGCACAGCCAGACTTTGCAGCCCACCAGAGGGGTAGCTTCCGCAGGTCTGGAAATGCCAACAGAGGCACACAGAGACCCACTGGGCTCTGGCTTTACTCCCCTGGTGCTCAGTCTGTGGTTTTAAATGGATCGGCACACCAAGGAAGGCAAGGGTGAGGCGGGGAGGGGGAGAGAAAATGAGGTTGGAGAAACACTGGGGGGCCTCTCACTGTTGTGGCCTCTCCCGTTGCGGAGCACAGGCTCCGGATGCGCAGACTCAGCGGCCATGGCTCACGGGCCCAGCCGCTCCGCGGCATGTGGGATCTTCCCGGACCGGGGCACGAACCCATGTCCCCTGCATCGGCAGGCGGACTCTCAACCACTGCGCCACCAGGGAAGCCCGGGGGGTATCCTTTTAAAGTTAAATTATCTTTGATAATCTTCATCAAAAGCAAAGCATAGTCTTTAAAAGACGTCAGCGATTTGCTATTGCAAAGACTACTTTGGAGGAAGAGAAGGGCAAAAAGCCCAAGGTGCCCAGGGGCCTGTGGTTCTGCTCACTTTAATTCTCTTCTTGCAAAAATTCAATTGCGTTCAGGTATCAGATGAGACTGGGCATGTATGGAAGAACATGGGCTTTGGGGATAACAACATGTGGGTCTGAATCTCAGCTCTAGTGCTGGGTCAGACGTGTGGGTTCAGGGAACTCCCTGAACTTCTCTAAGACTCAACTGGTCTCACTACTGGAATGGTGATGAGAATTATGATACCTCCCTTGCAGGTCTATGTTTGGGTTTGCTTTACATACTCCATCCACAAAAGTGCTTTCACAAAGAGCGGTCCTTTGACACGGTCCTTATTATTCATCCTTCCTGTGACATTTCTGACTTGGTAATACTGAGAAAACTGTATTTCGTTCTTTTTTTTCGTATTTGTATGTTTATGAATGGGAGCATAAGGGATTATGTCTTAGGGAGCTTTTAACCTTGCTTGGTGTTTATTATTGTGGCTTTGCGTATCGGTGCAGCTTAATGATCAACTGTTCATTGACCTCAGAATTGGGACGTAGTGTTCCTCTTCAGATAATTGGCATACCTGTATTATGACTCAAAATTACCTTTATATAATTATCCACAGACTGAGGCAAATCAAAGTTGTGATGGAAACAATCAAACCACATAGTTCCTTAGCAGGTGGATGCTTCCATGAACCCATACATAGAATATGTGCATTAAAAAGGATTGAAGGTAAAGAGCTTGGTGTAAAGTTATTAAAAGACATGGAGGTAAAAACCAAAGTAGAAGAAAAGACATTATTGCAGTATTCTCATTTTTGGGTGAAAAAAATTTAATAATTAGGAACACATTTTAAAAATCTATATTATATTGAATAAATGTATTTTTGTTGTCTATTTGGTTTCGATCCCAGTAAAAGCTGGGAGACAACTTGAAATAGGGAAATTCTCTTACTCTCTGTATTTCTGTTTCTCTCTCTCTGTTTTCTCTTTCTCTCCTTCTCTTTCCCTCTCTCTTCTTCCCTCTGTCTCTCTCTCTCACAAACACTCCATAGCAGACATTGTGCTGTTCCACGCACTGTGTAAGGTTCAGGATAGAATGTACTGACTAAAATGCAAAACACAGCTTCATTTCTACCACAGATCTTTATTTATTTCTCCAAAACACCCTTAGAAGCACATCAGTGCTCCACTAACTACCCAGCCAAGGACAGAGAGAAGAGAACACCATCCATCCATAAGGTGATGAATCAAGAAATACTGTCTCCCTACTGGTGTATTCCAAGGACATCACCGTGCTCACTTCCTCCTACCCTGCTCTCAGACTCTCACCCCATTGTCCATTTCAGGCCAGAATTCTCATGTCCCTGAGAAAAAGTGTTCTGCAAGGACTTGCAAAAGCTTTCAGAGACCCTTGGATCACTACATAAAGACTAATTGTCTTGTGTAATGTCCTGCACTGGTCAGAATACAGGTAACTGCTTACTTCACATGTTTGTCTCTAACATTCAACTGTAAGATTCTTGAGGACAAAGACATCATCTCATTTCTTTTTGTTATAACACAGAGAAGAAATTCAACAAATGGCTTGTAAATGAAAGGACCACTCTTGAGTGACATCCTTCCCAACAAAACCTGCGCTTTACCAGCTGGGTTACCTTGTCTAAGTAACTTGAGCTAAGTTTCAGTCTTCATGTTTGTAATATGTTGATAACAACCATCCTTCCTGATCCAATAGTTGGTTTCCCTTTTCTTCCAGGAGGGTTACAGGAGGGTAGAAGAGGTCATGTGACTAGTTCTGGCCAATGGGATATGGTGGAAGTGAAGTGTGTCACTTCCTGGCCGAAGAACTTAACTGCCGGTATGAGACTTCCAGGCAAACTTCCCTTGGGGCATTTATCAATATGGGGGTTCTTTAAGAATAAAGCCACTGGGACTACTGGGCTAATACATGGAGGAGAGCTTCCCTTAGAGAGTGGTTCAGACCCTCAATGGACTTTCATGAGAAAGAAATAAACCCTTGTTGAGTTAGGCCACTGAGATTTCAGGGTTGTTTGTTACCACAGCATAACACAGCCCTCCCTGACTGATACAGACCAGACAGTTGGAAGGAAGATGAAAGGAGATAAGACATGTAAAGCTCTTGGCACTGGGAAGAGTATTTGCATTTAATAAGATATTATTGTGAAATATGAAACACCATTGGTCCAAAAATCTAAATCTTTGCTTTGAGTAAGGACTCGATATCACACCAGATGAAAATATGCAGTGACTCATCAGTGTTACTTTAGGCATCACTGACTCCTGTAACAGATGTACCCCCCTACTAGAGCACCTAGTATAGTCAGAGCAGGGAAGAGTGGGAGTGGTCTTGGTCCATAGAGTCATTCAGGGACCCAGGAATTCCACCATTTTCAACATATAGTTTCCAAGGTCAAGTGGGTGTCAACCAGAGGATAGGGGAAGGGAGAGGCACGGAGGATCCCAGAGGGTGCTTTTATGGGCCAGTCCTGGAAGTGAGACCTATCACTTCTTCCCACGTTTTCCTGGGTGGAATTCGGTCACATGTCATCACTTACATAAAAGGTGGGCTGGAAATGTGTCCCTAGATGGGCAGCTATTTATCACTTATTTGAATGTGCTGTAGAAGAGGAGAGCAAGTTACTAGCAAATAACCAACCACTTTGCCACAGTATCCTTTAATATTTTTGGAAAGCAATTTCCCAACAGCTGTGAAATCTTTGCCTTGAATTACCACCCCCTACTCCCCCCCTGACCCCCCCCCAACACATTGTGGGGATATCCTTTCATCTAAACATAGTAAAAAAAAATTATTGCCTTTTTTATTTAGTAGAGAAAATATCCTTCCACATAGGTTGAGTTCAGTCATCACCTCCCTCCCCCTGTCAACAGAAATAGGAACAACCTCCTATTAGCTGATATTTCCTCCTAGTTTTAGTTCTAATAAGGTTCTAAGTAAAGCTCCCTTTGATGTTCCTTTAAAAAACATACATAGGCATCAAAATAGGAGTGAGAACTATGTCATTTCAATGTCCTCCAGTTTTTAGGACCTTTATGAGAAGGTACAGTTGAGAATACATTTAAATTTGAAGAAAATATAAACACACAAGGACCAAACAACATGTGTATGCTTAATCAAGCACATAATTGCTTTTAGACACTAGGATGTAATTATTTTTATTAGTTATGATATGGTATAGAGAAAATGACTCAGAGAAATAAAATTAGGCTGCATCTTTCTAAAGGCAGATGGAATGGGTCAAAATCTGGCCTGATCACCTTGGTGGTGGGCGAGCTGGGCACCGCTGTATCTGTCTCAAAGTGACTACCTGTGGATTCCTGCTGCTGGTACTTACAAAAAGATATGGACGGAAAACCATGCCAAACCAAGATCCACCTCCTTTATCACAGATCACAGTGTACTCTCTTCTGGTCTGAAACTCTCGACAGTGAGCTGGCACTGGTGAGAATATGCCATAAAAGCAGAGGGCACCCATCATGTTCACCTGGGCAGAGCTGGGCAGAACCAGAGTGAAGGGTACACGTAGCTGACATGAGCAATGGGCACCATGTCAGTATAGATTCATAAGAGTCACCTCAGCCTTCTGCCGGAGGTGCTCAAGGTGACCCCATTCTACAGATGAGGAAGCTGAGCCCTAGAGAGTTAAGTGACTTGCCCACGATCGCGCAGATAAAGCCACGGCAGGGCCAGAATTGAAACCAAATCTTCCTCAAGCCCAAGCATTTAATCTGCCTGCCAAAGAGTTAAAATTCTCAAGAGGGAAAGGAGATTCACAGACAGAGTGAGAGAGGAATTGGCTGGTTGACAACGATGCCGTCTGTCTCGACACCAATGGGAGGTGTCTTTTACTTTTTTATTTTATTTTTTAACATTTTTATTGGAGTATAGTTGATGTACAATGCTGTGTTAGTTTCAGGTGTACAGAAAAGTGAATCAGTTATACATATACATATATCCACTCTTTCTTAGATTCTTTTCCCATGTAGGTCATTACAGAGTATTGAGTAGAGTTCTCTGTGCTACACAGTAGGTCATTATTAGTTATCTATTTTATATACAGTAGTGTGTATATGTCAGTCCCAATCTCCCAGTTTATCCCTCCCCACCTGGTGACCATAAATTTGTTTTCTACATCTGTGACTGTGTCTTTTAGAAACAAGCTACCCAAGTGACAGCATACCCTGGAGGAAGGTAAAATGTGCCTCACAGACATTCACAGACTGTCCTTCAGGACCCCTATCCCATCCAAGCCGGAAAAAAGGACAGCTGCCGGACCGTCCCTCTGATGCCAGTGGGTGTCACTGCCTCCCCACGGTGCTCGGAAGGGAATCTGCAGCAAATAGCAGCCAGTGCCTCGCCAGGCTCCCAGCCTCCCTGCAGCCGAGCTCCACCAACTGTCCCTTTCCCGAGGCCTGGCACCCCTGTGCCTGTCCCAGAGCAGGTAATGTGCCTGTGCTAGCGACCACTGACATCACTCATGCTATCCAGAGTTTCTCCACCTCTCCAAACATGCTGCTTCTGCTGGGAGTTCACACTACACAAAAAAATCAAAATAAAAGATGGATGGGAAGATGCAGGATTGTCAGATCTGGATACATATCGAATGAGATGCGTTTGTAAAGCCTTCCCCAAGTCACAGCACGCTTCCTGAGTATTAGCTGCCTGAATGGCACACTTCCTCCAGTCCTGTTACTTAAGAGACAAGCCAGGGGAAGGTAACATCCTTAAAGCAACTGCTCAGAGCGGAAGAGCCCTATCCTGGGGCAGGAGAGAGCGTTCCCCCATCACTTCCATTTCAGGGGAGAGTCTGGTGTCTCTGATGCTTGTGAAAGCCACAGCCACACTCCCCCCTGCACCAGGTCACCGGCTACTTTAATGTCATCTGCCCAAAGGGCATTGTCTCCATCCACATGACAGTGACTATAGAGTCTAGGGTAATGGGACTCTCTCTCTCCAGTATCAGAGCTCCACAGGGCTGGAGGGGAAATTGAAATACTGTCCTGTTTCTATAGGATGGGGTGTTGACCTGCTCTCTTAGCAAAGCGACCCCATATAGATTAGAGTACATGGTCCCTGAGGAAAGGCATTTATTTCATTCACTGCTAAGTCCCCAGCACACAGAAGAGGTTGGGAACACAGTAGGCACTTAATAAATATTTATGGAATTAACATCCATGGAAGCAAAAGCTGGAAGATGTGAAAATGTAGTTGCCTGTCTGGGAAAGAGCTAGCAATAATGTCTGGCTATGGTTTGTACTAAATAATGTTGTAATAGATTATATGAGAGAGTGTGTGTGTATTTATATCTAGACTTAGGTACAGATATAGATACATATGTATACGTACATGTAATATAATACATATATACACACGTATGTATTTATAAATGTATATATATGCATGTATACTTAGGGTAGTGTCTGTCAGATAAGAGCCCAATCAAAGCTAGACATTCTTATTATTTTCATGGGTACAATTTTGATCCTATAGGTAGATTTAACTCTTCTAACCTTTAACATTTTAAAAGTAGCACATGCCCATTAAAGAAAATGTGCAAAATACACAATTAGATATTTGTCATGGGCTTATTTTGTATTCCATATAGAGTTTGATACAGATGAGCTGCTTAAAAATATTCATTGTGAAATCAACTATTGCTACAAAGTGGTTCAATAAATGATGTTAAGTCCCCACTATGTGAAGGGATGCAATGTTTTGGAACAGAGCCACAGACTTTCATTGAACAACAAAGAGGAAGCTTGCTAAGTGTGCATATGAAGAAAAATGCATTTTGTGTCGTTTCATTTATATTTAAGTGAAACTGTATACTTGTACGTGCAAATGTAAAGCTATAAAAATCCTGCAAGGCTATCGCCAAATTGTTCACAGGGGTGAGAAGTAGCTTTGTGTTACTTGTATATAAAATGATAATAATCACAATCAATCATAATAAAAGTGATTAAACAAACATCGTCAAGAATTGTGAAAACTGAGAAAAGAAAAATCATCCTCAATCAGACCACCCACAATGATGACTCATGTTTTTCACATACCCTTTTTAATAAATTCTTTCAAGGAGTATTTACCGAATGTCTGCACGCCGTAGGTGCATTCCTCTTTCATCTTGTCATAAATATTTCTTGCAAATCCCTTCCCCCTTCAATTAATTTAATGAGGCACTCCTCCAGGAGGCTCAGGAGAACCCCGAGATCTCTATACTGCTTGGATTATCGGTAAGGATTCCTAGAGAAATGGCAAGCATTAGATCCTCGATTCTCTTGATCCAAGCCTCCCCTCTCTCCTCCACCACCCAACACACATACTCCCTGCCTCTTATTTCATCAAAGCAGAAAGACTCAAGGCAGGAAAGAAAAGGTGCTGGAAACGTACACAATATAAAAACCACTCAGAGCACTGGGTCTCGGCCATAGATCATGGTCCCTTGATATTGATCCCTGATAGGAAAGCCTCCCAGGGTTAGATGCTCCATTCTCTCTGGAATGCTGCCCCAGCATCCCCTGCAGAGTTTCCCCCCCTCCCCACTCCTGCCCTCCAGTCCTGCCTGGGTTCTTCAGCCTCAGAGCAGCAGCTCACATTATTAAGGGTAAGAGCCTCTGACAATTTCTGAAGAGGCCTTGAGGGAATAGACCCCTTTTGTTTGTAGTTATCAAAACAAATTATGCGCTACATGCCTGAGATGATGTTGACTCCACCATGTCCTCCCTGGGGCCCCACAGACTCATAAATGTGAATTCCGGTCTTTTGTAGTAGAAAGGCCAATCGAAAGTGCACACGGATCTGAATAGAGCCTGTTCCTTAATGATTCCAAGGGGAGGCAATACTTAGAGAACAGTAACGCTATTCTGAAAACGGGGTGCTCAGTGCCCCTGATGAATGAGCTATGATAGTCATGGGATCAAAGGCCCAGGAAAGGTGGCATCTCACTGTTCAAAACCTCTTCCTTCTCCCATCCCACCCTGAACCAAGGCGAGAGTCAAGGATGGTAGTTCAAAGTTCATGGAGTCTTTAAAAGTAAAATAGTTACAATGATCGAGGAAAAAATATTAGCATTGCCACACTTAAACAAATGCCACATGACACATAAATTCTGCCATCTGCTCTAACTTTTCCTGAGTAGGAAGTTGGCAGATACTGCATAGTCATCTACATATGACTGATAATTTTCAGCCAAGTCTAAATAAAAAGGTGCTTTGTCTTTATGTGTTGTTTAAAAAAGCTCGAGACATATAAATCAACACTAAAACATGCTCTTGATGTTTATTTTTCCCATTAAATGTACATATGCATATTACATTTTGTAATTTTATATGTGTATTTATATAGATATTTAAACTGTATACATAAATATACAGATATAGATAGAGAGAAAGATTTATATATATTCCACAGTGGACTCTTTATACTTTCTGAGCCTTTTTAGAGTGCAAATTGAATCAGTAATTCCATACATGTCCATGTTGTGTATAGAAAATACTCCATTTTATCTGTTTTGATGTGTTGCAGGAGAGGCCTAGAGTACACGGCTTTGCTTATCCAGGCAGAGGTAAAGCAATAAAAACACTCATTTCCAAAAGGAAAGCGGGCTTCCCTGGTGGCGCAGTGGTTGAGAGTCCGCCTGCCGATGCAGGGGACACAGGCTCGTGCCCCGGTCCGGGAAGATTCCACATGCTGTGGAGCGGCTGGGCCCGTGAGCCATGGCCGCTGGGCCTGCGCGTCCGGAGCCTGTGCTCCGCAACGGGAGAGGCCACAACAGTGAGAGGCCCGCGTGCCACCAAAAAACAAAACAAAACAAAAGGAAAGCGTATTTTACAGTGAAGGGGGTGCAAAACACAGTGGGGATAATTTGTAAAAACTGAAAAAATAAATCCATGGTCAACGAAATCATGTCCTTGTAGAACACCTGAAGCTCCCTAATATATAACGGAATTAGTGTAGTCAGATTTCATTGAAGCCCATGGTTCTGCGGGCCATTATTTAAACAGCTCTGTCAGTCATGAAAGAATACTTCAATCGCATGACAACAAAATGCTATCAATACTGAAGGTCGTCCTCTAAATCAGAAGAGAATGCAAGAGTTTCCTAACAACTCCTTCTCAAACAAATTACCGGCAGGCCGAACCGAAATGAATTTTATTATTGAGGACAAGTGAATTGTACAGTACTTATAGCAAACACATTAGAGGATTAAAATTGATTGAAGGAGATTGGATTTGAAAAGACATAAATAGGGAAGACATGAAAAATCTGCTCAAAATGAACTTATCAAAGCTGTTGTGGAATTCAGCCACTGGCCAATCACTTGTGGAAGGTTTGCTTTGGTTTCCTCTAGAGAAATGAAGTGAAAATACTGGGTTCTGGATGGAGGTCAAGCTGTTTTTGTGCAGATGTGCTATGGCTCCAGGATGGGCCCCCGTAGAAAACACAGAAGGTGGACACATAGGGCTGGCAGAGTCCCTGTGACAAATTCAGACTTCTCTGTGTGGTGGCTATTTAACCCGACTGCCACTTTCCAGAAGAAGCTCAGATTAACTGCACCTTTAAGTCCTGTCTAGGATTCTTCAATCCATTCAATCATGGATTAACCAGGAGATAATCCAAATAATAAAAGACAATGCTTTACAACTGCTTTCTACCTGGTGAGCACCCTTCCATGTGTCTCCCATGAGCTAAGTGACTGTATCTTGACAATAACTCCATTAGGTAAGTACTAGAGGTATCTCCATTTTATAGCAGAGGACACTGAAGTCAGAGAAGCAAAAAAAATATCCCCAATTCACATGGATATCAAGAGGCAGAGACAGTGTTCACAGTTGGGCCACTGGTACAAGAATCTGTCTTCCTGATTACTCTACTCTCTAAGAGTTATAAACACACCCATAATCAAACGTTCCATGCAAATGGCTCCTGGGATGGAAAAAGAAGTTGAGAAATGACTTCTGAGATCCTGAGATACATGCTCAGTCCACGGCTCTATTCTGAGAATCTGAACAAGATAGGTGGTACCTGCCTCCAAGATGCCCCCAATGATCCCCACCTCCTGCACCCATCCTTTCACATACACTGACTCCCCCCCACTCTACAGGGCTATTGGTCCATGTGCCACAATACGGCAGAGGTGATGGTACGTCACTCAGAAATGAGGTTATAAAATACCCTGGCTTTCATCTTAGTAGCTCCCTCTTTCACTCTCATCACCCCCACTTTGGGGAAAGCCAACTGCAAGTCACCAAGACACACGGGCAGTCCTGTGGGGAGGCCCATGTGGCAAGGAACTGAGCCCTGTCAGCATCCACATGAGAGGGAGAGGAAGCAGATCCTCCAGCCTTCATGTAACTGCCCCCCCGCCCCCACCCCCACCCCCAACAACAACAACCTCCTGAGGACCCTGAGCCAGAACCACCCAGCTAAGCCACTCCTAGATCCCTGACCCTCAGAAAATACACGTGATAGTAAATGCTTGTTGTTTCAAGATACTCACCTTGGGAGTAATTTGTTACTCAGCATTAGCTAACTTCTACATGCTATATCACCTGCAAAGTGGAGCTTCCAAAGACCTGAAACAGTGGGGTTTGTTCACAAAGCCCTCAATGCTTAATTCATTCCTTTACACAGAGCAATTCAGGAAAGTGTCCTAATCTAAACTCCATTCCTGAGAGACAGAGAGAAGTATAGTGTAGCATGTGAGCATGTATTCACCTGTTAAATATTTTTGAACAACTATTGGACGTCAGGAACTATTGTAGTGCTGGGATGTGGCACTCAACAAAAGAAACAAAGTCCCCTTCCTGATATTCTAGTGGATGGAAACTGAAAATGAGTAAGTAGATAAATAAGAAAAAACAAGGAGATAGTGATAAGTATGTAGAAAAGAGTATAGAGCATTGAAACAGGGGATGACCATGTTTCTTTTGGATGGAGTAGTCAAGAAAGACCCCTCTGAAGAGCGATATTTGAGAAGAGGCCTGGGAGAAAAGATCAAGTCAACTGGGGCTATTCAGTAGGTGTCTAATCTCCAGCACACCACCTCACTTAACATCTGAGCCTTGCTTTTCCCAGCTGTATGTTCAGGACAATAATAATTTGCCTCATGAGATAAAGAGAATGAAGTAAGATTGTAATATATCAAAGAAATGTGTAAATCGAGATGCCTCTGCTCATTGTTCCTCATTTAAAAATAGCACGACTGCTTTGGTCCAACTTTGAAATCACTAAGACTGGGGCAACGTTATCCCCAAACCAAAGGCGAGGCAGGGAAATCTGGACAGCCTGCTGATTTAATAGAATATCCATCTCAAGGGAAGCTAACTCAGTTATGGAAGAGTCTGACCATTAATTTCAATGATTTGACTGTGTAATATAATGTTTCAATCCTAGAACACAATTTAAACTGGGACAGGTAGTCATTACTTAACTTAGAGTCTGCAAATTCATCTCCTACGTGTCAATTTTTTTGTAGTCTATGTTCAAAGACTTGCCAAAAAAGATATGGGAAAATATTTCAAAGTCCATGAAAGCTAGCATCTCGATATCAAATGGTGCCTCGACTGCTACTGTAGATAAAAATGGTGATGGAAATTTTTATTAAAACAGTAAGCAAAGGGTAAGCATGCTTGTCAAACACAGATCCTCCTTCCCATATAGATGAGAGTGCAGAGAACAGTAAAGATGACAAATGGGGTGGAATACTGATTTAGCCTGAAGTGAAGCGGGTGATGGGGAGAATGAGAGTCAAAATGAATCCCTATCTGTGATACCTTCTAAAGATAATGACAAGAAATGAAATAAAATGATATCTCGGAAACACGAATGTTTCAACTAATACTCAAAAAATAAGCAGCCTGTGGTTTGAAACTAAAAATTAATTGCATATTAATTGAGAAAGTCTCTTGATTGAGATCCAACATTTCAATCTAGGGATGCATGAGAAGGAAAATGGAGAAAAAAAAATCAAATGAGATGGATGTCAGTATATCCAGCCACAAAAGTTACACAGATGAGAATGAAACTACTATGAAGACATACCTTAAAAGCACTGCTTCTGTGACAATCGCATTGCTGTTTGCTAAAAAGTCCTGCTTCTCTTTTGGGGTGAAAGGTGGGACTGTGTTTCCTTGGCTGCTTGAATTTAGGTGCAGCCAGATGTCTTGCTTTGGCTAATGAAGCGTGAACAGGGGTGACACGTGTCACGTTGGGGTAAAAGCTTTAAGAACTAGTAGGCAATTAACCTTGTTCTTTCCCTGTCCCAGTAACTATAGAAGAATGAAAGGGGAGCACATGACCCTGAGTGAGGGAGAAATAGAGCAGGACTCCCAGCCAACCCCCAATGGGCATAGGGATTGCACGAGAAACAACATTTGTTCTTTTAAGCCATGGAGATTGGGGGCTATTTGTTGCTGCTGCAGAACCTGCCTTATCCTGATTCATTCCCTCATTGAGCTACTAATCCTTCTAGCCCCCCTTTTCATAATGTGGGGCTTCCAGCAAAAGTTAAGGAGGGGATTATTTGACATCTCAGGGGTGTGGCTATTTGTATCATGCCTTTTCTAGAACAAGAAGTTTTCCACTATCACCATAGTTCTTCCCTGTTGCAAATACTTTTTGACTTTCAAAGGCAGGTGCTTCCTTTGCAATTCCCTCAGCACTGGACAGACAAGTGCCCCGCGTATTCTCATTAGAAGCAACGGAATGTGTCTGATAGGTATGTGATGCTCCGACAGATATGCTCTGGAGTTTTAGTACCATTTCATTCACTCATTCACAACAATGAGAGGGTTCTTACCCTCACCAAACTTACAGTCTTCTGATAGAAAATGAAAGATGTTAGACCAATAAGTGAAGAATGACGTGAGAACACACAGAAGGGATATCACTTAAGGGGAATGGCTTCCTGGGAGGAAGTAAAGACAAAACAGACAAAGCAAAAAAGAGCCGGAAGACCTATTCAGGCAGGGGGTGCAAACGGCTGGTGGCAAGAGAGAGAGCAAGGCATGAGAGCAACTAAACTTTGCTGAGTGTGGCTGTCTTGTGGGTGAAGTGGAAAGTGATTACCCTGGAAGAAAGCAGAAGACAGCTCCTGAACGTCCTTGAGATCATGTCAACCATGTTGGATTTTATCTGATGGGTCATGCAGAGAGAGCCATTGAAGGTGGGGTAACATGGTTAGGTTTGTTTATTAAAGAGCATTTTAGTTCCACTGTGAGAAGGGCTTAGAGGGGATAAATATAAAAGACAGAGACACCAGTTACCACGACATCACAGCAAAAGATCACAGGGGCTTAGATGAAAGATGGTGGACACAGAGACAGAAAGAAGAACCAGCAGTCCCATTACTGGGCATATACCCTGAGAAAACCATAATTCAAAAAGACACATGCACACCAATGTTCATTGCAGCACTATTTACAATAGCCAGGACATGGAAGTAACCTAAAATGTCCATGACAGATGAGTGGATAAAGAAGATGTGGTATAAATATACAATGGAATACTACTCAGCCATAAAAAGGAATGAAATTGGGTCATTTGTAGAGATGTAGATGGACCTAGAGTCTGTCATACAGAGTGAAGTAAGTCAGAAAGAGAAAAACAAATATCGTATATTAATGCATATATGTGGAATCTAGAAAAATGGTACAGATGAACCTATCTGCAGGGCAGGAATAGAGACACAGATGTAGGGAACGGATGTGTGGACACTGGGGGCGGGGAGGGGGTGTGGGAGGAACTGGGACTGACGTATGCGCACTGCCATGTGTAAAACAGATAGCTAGTGGGAAACTGCTGTATAGTGCAGGGAGCTCAGCTTGGTGCCCTGTGGTGACCTAGATGGATGGGATGGAGGGGGAGGGGTGGGAGGGAGATCCAAGAGGGAGGGGATACATGTACACATATAGCTGATTCACTTCATTGTACAGCAGAAACTAACACAACATTGTAAAGCAACTATACCCCAATTTAAAAAAAAAGAAAGAAAGAAAAGAAAGAACATAGAAAAGAAGATAGACAAATAAAGATCTGAGAGATTTTTTTTAAATTTATTTATTTAATTTACTTATTTTTGGCTGCGTTGGGTCTTTGTTGCTGCGCGTGGGCTTTCTCTAGTTGCAGTGAGCAGGCTTCTCATTGCGGTGGCTTCTCTTGTTGCAGAGCACACGCTCTAGGTGCACGGGCTTTAGTAGTTGTGGCATGTGGGCCCAGTAGTTGTGGCGCACGGGCTTAGTTGCTCTGTGGCATGTGGGATTTCCCAGACCAGGGATCAAACCCATGTCCCCTGCATTGGCAGGCGGATTCTTAACCACTGAGCCACCAGGGAAGCCCGAAAGAGATATTTTGAAGACTGAACTGGAGAAGTGTCATACAACCTCACTCCTGCCTGCAGCAAGGTTACATTTTGGGTGATGGAAACAGTTGCAGATTCTTCACTTGATGTTAAAACCCCATTAATCATTCCATTGGAGTCTCTTCAGATAAATATAGGAGTCCAGCCACATTGAAACATATGATCAAGATCCTTATGAGAGCAGTGATTCCATTTAGGATGGTGTTTATTCCCCAAAAGACCACATTATTTGCATATTTTGCATTTGATCCTAATTCCTCCAGTAAGAAGAGTTATCTACAGAAAGTACCATGACATGACTTCTATTTAGTATGTGGAATTACTAGACTGGTTCCTAGAAATGTACATGGTACTTAAATTTATCTAATTCCTACCTGCCATTTGTTTTCTTTTTATTAATTTACTTTTTATTTATTTTTTTGAGTACCTTTTGAGTACTCAGATATCCCTTTGTTCTTTTTTGTTTTACATTTTATTTATTTATTTTTGGCTGCGTTGGGTCTTCATTGCTGTGCATGGGCTTTCTCTAGTTGCGGCGAGAAGGGGCTACTACTCGTTGCGGTTGTGGGCTTCTCATTGCAGTGGCTTCTCTTGTTGCAGAGCACAGGCTCTAGGCACGCAGGCTTCACTAGTTGCAGCATGCCGGCTCAGTAGTTGTGGCTCACGGGCTTAGTTGCTCTGTGGCATGGGGGATCTTCCCGGACCAGGGATCGAACCTGTGTCCCCTGCATTGGCAGGCGGATTCTTAACCACCGCGCCATCAGGGAAGTCCGCCATTTGTTTTCTGAGGACATCTCTTTATATATTTATTTATCCACCCCTTACAACATTTTTTCTCTTTGCGCTCCTAGGGTCGCACTGGCTCTTCTGACTCCTAGCTCCATCACTTATTAGTTACCTGATCTAGGAGGAATTCTTTCCAAGCACCGGTTTCTCATCTAACAAAAGAGGGTAATAACAAGATTGACTTAAATGTCTTGCTATGAACACTCGAAGAAATAGTGGTGTGAAGTGCTGAGAATCATGTCTGGCCCACAGCAAGCTCTCAAAAAAAAGTTCTTAACTAATAATATCAAGAGACAATGACTCTAAATCCTTTGCATGTCGCTGAGATTGTGGAAAGTCACACAGGGTCACACGCTGTGCAGAATTAACTCAGAGGGCCAGTCATGAAAGAGGATAATGCAAAAATCTTTTGAATGTCAGTCTTGCATTAGGTGCTATGCCAGGGTCTGGGGAGACAGCATTGAATCAGTAGGTAAAGTCCAGGTCCTCCTGGAGCCTCTGCTCTAATTGTGTAAATGACAGCAAACCCAGGATGAAAACTATGGCGAACCTCATAGAAGGTACATCACACAGAAGAACGTACCCAAGGATGGGTTTCGGGGGCTCCACTCATAATGTTTTATTCAACAAAACAGTCACAACCATGAAAGAAAAGATCCAAGGCCTGCAGTAGTTTGTGCAGACTCAACCTGCAGTGACTTTCTCAATTAGAAAGGAAAAAAAAAAAAGCTCAGCCTGTGCAAAATATGAACCTCCAAGGAGTTTTAAAGGGCATTTCATAAATGGTCATTTCACATGGTTCCAAGTATGGAGTTCCAGATTCATCGTTGCTTTCTCACTTGTCAACTGAAAGTATTTATTAGAGCATTCAGGCTGTTTAGAAACTTACACAACCACTTATAACCTATTAGTGAGACATCCAATTACACGCCTGGCCTCTTCATTTCCTTCCAAACCAAATACTTGGAGATCTGGGCTGTATTAACCTTGCTACTCCTGCTACCTGCTGTATCCCAGATGAAAAATACAGCTGAACTCTTTTGATTATTATAGACAACAGTTGATGACATTCATTAAATATTCAGTAGGTGCTCTGAAGAGTGATGAATGATTTACGGGTATTATCTCATTCGCAGGAGCCTCATGCAGTAGGTACTAATGTCACACCCATTTTACAGGTAAGGCAATCAAGTCTTAAAGAAGTTTACTGACTTGTCCGGGTTCAGAGAGCTAGTACCCAGGTCATCCGGTGCCAAAGCCAAAAGCTTTTGACTATGACTTTACACATCCGTGAACTACCTTGCACTATGAGTCCCATTCTCTATTCCTGTAGCCAAGAGCACGATGAACATCAGTTATGATGGAAATTAATAACATCCCACTGAAAACTCAGTGCCTCACAGCCATCTCCACAAAAATAATCCTTGCCCAGTATATCTAGACAGTTGATGTAAACAGGATTGTCTTTTGTCTGACTTACCTAGACTGGAGCAATGTACACCCATTAACTGCTACTCTCATGGAATCGTTCAGCAGAATCCAACTTTTGGACTCATCTGTGGCCATAAGATTAGCAGCCAGAACATCGGCTCCTATTTGCGTTCAGAAGTCTATCCACTAATCACTTATGGAGCCATATCATGTCAGCAAGAATTAAATTATTTTAAAATTCACTCTACTGTCATTAGTACTGAGCGTCCCAGGAACTTACAAAGAAAAAGAAGAATATAAAAAAAGAGAGAGAAAAAGGAAAAGAATAACAAGAACAGGTTCTACAACTGTATTAAATTTTCCCTCTAAAATTGGTTTATGCTACATGTCAACCGCTCACCCTTCTAAAAATTGGACATCTTCTTTTACACTATGTTCATATTCAAAACATTATTAAAAGCACATCCATAAGTCAGCCTGATAGACTAAAGGCTGAGAAGGTTTCTTTGAAACTGTTACAGCATATTGGGTAAATACATATTTCGAACACATTCTAATTTTGAGAAACATGTTATTTACTTACTAGACTGTAACAGTACTGCTGAATGTTTATAGACCACCAGGTAAATATGTATTTTGCAATGCATGTGTAGTAATTCTGAAAACATGGATCATTTACCCAGTAGAGGATAACAGTCTGCTCTGCCATGGACAGCCCCTGCCCCATGAATCATTACCCTAGTGGACCACAGAGAGGCTTTCCACTCATTTGCTTGAGCATGAAGCTTGTTTATTTTAAGGAGGAAAATCTTCCAAACCAGCATCTGATTTCATTTTTGGGAAATACCAAAGGTCATATATTGCAAATTAAAATAGGACTAATGAAGAACCGTTGCATATAGCAACAATTAGGTGGATAATTAAACTCAAGCCTTTGGTTGGGGGTAAGAAGTAGTCTTTAAATGTGTGAAATTAAAGTAGATCTTGAGTTTGAAATCTGCACATTGGCTGTCTATGTTACCTGCTTCCAAGGGATGGACACCAACTAGCATCATCTTGATGTGCCCTGTACTCTTTTTATTTTTCACATTAAATATTTATTGGACAACCATGTGCCAAGCACAGGGCTTGATTCTGGGGATTCAATGGAAAGCAAAACAGATACTACTGCACCCCTCTTGGAGCCTATGGCTATCAACTGTAGGAAGTGCCCTTAAAATATATTCTGGATGCAGAAGTCCAAATTATCCATTTAAAATATAAATAAAGTCCCTATTTTACTCAAGTAAAACCCAAAGTCCCTAATTATCCACAAGTCCTACATGGTAGGCACCCGTCTCCACCTGGCTTATCCTCCCCAGCTCACTTTCTACTGTCTTCTGCTGCAGTCTCTCCGTCCCCTTGTTCCTTGAACACAAGAGTACAAAGAAGCCTTAGGTCTTCTGTTTTGACTATTTGCTCTGCTTGGAATGTTCTTTCCCCAAACATCCCTGTGGCCCACCCCTTCACATCCTTCTAGTCTTTGCTGAAATGTCACTTTCACAATGAGGCTCACCCTGATTCCCTGCCCCCCATTTAAAATTTCAACTTTTTCTTCTCCCCCTGCTCTCTGTCCTTCCTTATCCTCTTCCTCTCCCCTTTTATTATAGCACTTGTGACCATCAAACCCAATTTGAGTATTTATTATATGCAACTTTCGTGGTCTTTCTGCCCCACTAGAATATGGGCTCCTTACGAGCTTGTCTATTTTTTCCCTGGTGGGTCCCAAATGCCAAGATGAGTGCCTGGCACACAGAAGGTGCTCGATATATATACGCACACACGTGTATATACATACACACATACACACACATGACTAGAGAGAAAGTATAAGTTGCTATGAGGTCACATGCAAGTAGATTCTCTTCTATTCCAGGGAGTTGGAGTTGGGGTTAAGGGTGGGAATTCCAGGAACGGCTTTCCCAGGAGAAGTGGCATTTTTGAGCTGAAATTGAAATGAGAAGTAAAAGGTAATCTAGCAAAGGGCTGTGGTGAGGCAGAGGCAACAGAATGTACCCAAAGCCCTGCTCAGGGAGAGCTTGATATGTTTGGGGGAAATAAAAGACGGTTTGTAGTGTGGCTATAAGCAAGCGCTAGTGGGCATGAAGATTTACTATATAGAAGGAAATCGTGTTCTCTAAACTGAAACCTGTTCTTTATGAGAACAGAGAAGGAGGAAGAGAGGAAAGCAAAGAAAGAGAATGAAGAATGAATATACCTCTGCTTTGGTGAAGTAGCCATTTTGGGTTATAAAGCACACTTTATCTAAATACTGACATGACAGCTGCATGTCAACAGGACAAAAAGCCCCAGGTCCATTGGGAGGCCAAACTTTGGAAGGTCATGACAAAGTTCTAAATGAGGCAGCTGATTTCCCACTGTCCTTGCTACATGGCAGGTGATGCAGGTTATAGAATTCAAGAGGATTTCCATTTCCCAAACAGGAAGTCCACGTTTCTTAGAAAACGCATAGTTCAGGACAAACTCCTCTTTCTGAAAGTGAAGATGGCCCCGAGATCATCTTAGTGGCGGGACATCAGCAGCCGCAGCAACAAGCCCCATTAGGGTCCTTTTCTCATTCTCAATTTGCAAAACGCTTTCTCTGGTTGCATCCCGACAATGGGAGGTGGGAATGAGCCACATAAAGTCATTTCACCCATCACTAACCCAGCACACCTGTACATCCTCCACCTCTATCACCCCCTTCCCAGGCCTCCGGGCAGAAGATATGTTTTGAAAGACTTGTAAAGCACTCATCTGGAGTACATAATAGCTTAATATTAATTTAAGTGACTAATATTTAGAATCTAAAAAAAGAGAGAGAAAAAGGTTCCATTGATGAAAAATATATCTCAGTTTTCCTAGAAAATGTTTCACAGTGACAGCTATGTATCCCATGAGCAAAAATAAGGTTGTCTCAGGAAGGAATTTAATTAAGATGAGTTGGGCATGCCAAGAGCAGCACACGGCCGAGGGAGCATCAGTGAGGTACTTACCACTCCAACGTGGAGGATACACAATATTAAAATGCTCAATAGATTAGCCTACAGATCTACTTAGCTCTCCATTTGTCCTGCATCACCAAATAAAACATTGCCTTGAAATGGAACCGTCTGAGATTCTGCACACCAAATCAATTTACCCTGAATAAGGAAAATGCTTATGCAACTCCTGAGCTGCAGTTTGCAATGAGATACTTGGGAAAAGAGCAAATGTAACCCTTCTCTGTTTCATCAGAGATAGAAGGAGAATTAATCAGCGATACTTAACTACCCTTTCAACAGGACTCCAACAACATCCCCAGAAACACTTCATTTCTTTCAACATTTCGGAACAATAAACAGTCACCAACTTTTAATAATTCCGTATATTACTGGAGACTGTGAAAAAGGATTTTAATTCACAAGACTGATGACAGTGTAATAAATTAGAGAAACTGTGGCAGTTATTGTGAAGTCTTAGTGCCTCAGTGTGGTTCACATCTCAATTTCTGGATGTAATATGATTTGAGTATAATTATTAGCAATTATTACCAAAGCATTCATAAGCTTTCCTCCTACTGTGAAAGCAGAGATTGTACTTTATATCCTATTTTAATCTTTGTTCATGGGTATCACACATCACCCAAAAAAGGAAGGACATGGTGATTCCAAAATGCCTGTTTTGACAGATTGCTCTTTCCCACTTCTTTTATATTATAAATATTTAATACGCGGTTCCACAATGGATAACAAAATCCAGCTCTGTGATCATCCAGTTAAGTGAAATCTCCCCTACTCCTCCTCAATAGACAGTCACCAGTCTTGCCTCAGGAGCCAAGAAGGGTCAAAATACAGCACCTACATTAATCTCAGCCCCCTTTGGACCCAAGTCATAAGAAATTTCCCACTAATTTATTTTCTGCCACTTTTTCTTTGACATGCAAATTTCTCGGGAAGACCACCATAATATATTTAATTCTCTACACTGTGCAATTATAACAAAAACAATTCTGTGATGGTACCATGTCATCATTTAAGTACATGCCATCTTCTCTCTCCCTACATATTAATCTAAAATGGAATCTAGAAAATGACAAGAACATCTCATAATGGAACACCCAGTGCATGGCTGATTTGCCTTTCATTGTCCAAGTGCCTTTATGTGCTGTGGACTTCCTGGAAACAAATGAGACCTCGGCAGCCACATGTTTTCATTTTATCACATTTATTTAAGATGACCGAGGACAGTGCTCAATATTTATTCACCACGTTCAACATTTGCCATCATCAGAATAAAAGGCGAGACAGCACAGTTTGAACAACATCTGGTAATTCCAAAGAGATAGTGTCACTTGAAGAACAAATGAACCTTTAGTTAATAAAATCTCCCCCTGACTGACAAAGATGGCTTTTGTACACATGCAGGATCCATGATAAGTAGATAGCGAAGCATTGATAAAGAGCACTGGATTCCTACAAAAGGAACTCAATGCTGTCCATGTTTAAATAAAGACAGGGTTTATTACTGGTCTTTTATGAGTCACGATAAATTAAATGTCCTGAGTTCTGGAGGGATAAAAGATTTAAATTATAATTCTGAAGGCCATGGGAAGCTGCACTATTCTCAAAACGCTCTAATGCCTCAAAGTAAGAATGATATTACCCTGACAAAAATTTAGCTGGTTTCAATGAAGAGGCCTTTCATCTAGTAATGCCTGAATTAATAAAGGCAACCCTCTTATATTCTGAATATCTATGACCCCAAGCCCGTATGTAGCCAATATTGAAAGTGAATCTACTAAGAACCAGGCAGTGTTGAGAAGTGAGGAAATGTCTAGAATAGGCAAATCTGTTTAAATGTCAATGCAACTTTACACAAGTGTCTATGCAAACACACACACACACACACACACACACACGTACAGACACCCAGATGGGGTGATATCTTTCAATATATGAAGAACTGGACTTCTTCCCATCATATAGTCAAAGGCCATACTTCATACCATATTTCATGCCTTTACCATGCCACCATTGGTGCTGATGGTTCTTATAACTATTGATCACGAGCAACCAATCGGATTTGCGTGGAAAGCAAATTAATTCAAGAGAAGCCCTTTATATAATTGGATCTTGGCTGATATGCAATGATGAAAACATTCTCTGGTCCCCAGGAATGCCAGATTTTAAAAGAGTATTTATGATAGGACATGAATAATTATAATAAATGGACTTCCTGAGAAGGTAAAAATTACACCCTGGTCCTCTTCATATTATTATGAGAAGATACGTCTAGGAAAGCTCTTGGAAGGTGTAATGAGTCATGCAGACCGAGAGATTATTCTTACAATTTAGAGCCAAAGCAAGTGTCCTTGGCACAGCAAATGGCCTGGCATAAATGGCACAGTGGTGAAGTTTAGAGACATTGGCCTTGATCGACTCTTTCTTCTCCCCTAAGAGTTTGCTCCCTATGGTACCTGCCTTGGGTTCAAATCTTACAGAAACTCCAGTTATTTTTTAAATTGGTAACAATTATGGTTGCTATTCTTGAGGTCATTGCTAGACATAAGCTTATGAGGTTGGGAGGGTGGGACACGCTTCCTCCCCACTCCCTGTATTTCCAAGTGGAGGAATTCCTCTAGGGCAATGTTCCAGGTCTCTCCCAACTTCTCACTCCCCCATCCCGAAGAAGGAATGGTTTATCTGATTGGTTATTTTGGCAAAAGGACCAGGCATGCTCAGTTCAGTCCCCTGAGCCCTTTGTCAAATTCCCCAGCTGAGGGCTTCCCTGGTGGCGCAGTGGTTGACAGCCCGCCTGCCAATGCAGGGGACACGGGTTCGTGCCCCGGTCCGGGAAGATCCCACATGCCGCAGAGCGGCTGGGCCCCGTGAGCCATGGCCGCTGAGCCTGCGCGTCCGGAGCCTGTGCTCCGCAACGGGAGAGGCCACAACAGTGAGAGGCCCGCGTACCACAAAAAAAAAAAAAAAAAAAAAAAAAAAAAAAAAATTCCCCAGCTGACAAAAAGGGTGCACTCTGGTCTTCTTTCTCATGAGACTCATGTGTGCGCGGATGATTGGGGAAGAGGAGGAGGAGGAGGGAGGAGGCTGCAGGTGTTCACTCCATCAGTGATTGATGGGTAAGTCTGAACCAATCAGGAGAGTATAAGCAAGCCCATTTGGTCCTACCTTTTAATTTGGACCTCTTTCCTTAAGAAGCTGACAGCTTTTTATTGCCCATTTAAAGACAGCAGCTTCCCTGAGTTATGATTCATACATCCTAAAATTCACCTATTCAAAGTGAACAATTCCACAGTTTTCAGTATATTCAGTTGTGCAATTGCCATCATGATTTCATCTAAGAACGTGTCCATCACACCAGAAGGAAACCCCTGTAGACGTGCAGTCACTCCTCATCACTGTCCTGCCCAGCCCTAAGCAACCACTAATCTACTTTCTGTCTCCATAGATTTGCCTCATCTGGACCTTTCATATAAATGGGATCAGAACCTTGAAAATATTAGGCTAAAAGAAGTCTGTTTGTGCCCTTTTTGCCTCCCTGCTCTGCTTCTTTCTCAGTTGGTTCTTCCTCAGTAGGGAAATGAGGGGATGCTATTTCCCTACAGCCACTACATATCAAGAATGGCTTCTTCTTCCTCCCATTTTCCCAATATCTAATCACTTCTTTAACACTTTGCAAGTTTCATTTCACACAGACATTAAACTGCTATATTAAGGTCAGCATTCATTTATCCACTCATTCATCCACTCAGATTTTCAAAATACATTTTTTGGTCCCTAATATGTCTGCCAGACCCTGAAGATCCAGAAATGAATAAAACCTGGAACCAGCTCTCAGGGAGTTCACACTTAATTATTGGGAATGATTTAGGTATAGAATTGTATAAAATGTATAAAATAGATTCACTGGAATATAAGTCCAAGGACTCCTATTAATCTTCCAATTCATTACAGGATTTGACACCACCCACGCCTGCTGTCTCTGTGAAATCTCTCTACCTCTTGTGAAACTGTCCTGGCCTGCTTCACTTGCCACCTCCCTGACCATCTTCTTAGCATCCTTCTCTCCTCTCACCTTCCAACCACTCATTCAAGTGGTCCTTCCTTAAGGTAATCTTTCTTTTCTATCATCCTTTCCTTGGGGACATCATCCACTCCCACAACTTCAACTATCACTTCCATGGCTACTTGTGAGTGGCATAAAGATGAGTAACACAAGATAAGAAGGGCTTAGCATTTGAGCAAAGACTTGAAGGACACATTGGATTTTGGGTGCTGGGTGTGAGGTATATATGCATATGTGGATTGATGTATGTGGCATCAATTTCTACCAAGTAGCTCTGCCTGTCCCATTTTGCCATTATCAATTAGTTAACTTATCCCCAAAAGAGCAAAGATTCTTTTTCCTATCCACACTTGATATATGTTCACAAAATGCTCCTATCAACTCCACACATTATTCCCGGCATTTGCTGCCTATGCCTGCACTTCACGATCTTTATTTCAACCAAAAAGCTGCTGTTAGCTCTAAATCTGTGGCTTCACGGAAACTATTGATTTATGGCGATGACCCTTCTTGCCTGCACACATCTCAAGTCCACAGAGTGAGAGGAGCCCTGGAAATATTTATTCAGACAGATAAAATCTTCCCTATTTAACAGAACTGACTTCCATGACCAGGGGGCACATCTCGTTACCTAGGGACATTCCACAGGATTACACAGCGAGGTTCTAGCTGTGACTGTAAGTCACTGCCACCAAATTGTCAAAACAAATAACAATAACAACCAACCCTCAGAGAACTTGGGGGTAGCTGATGCTTTTCCCCTAGATAAACAAATAATTTTTATTTTTAATTGGAAAAAGAAGTCAATATATGTTATCTAATAGCATATCACATATTTTGTTATGTATTGTTATACACTAAAACATTAATATAAAATAGATATAGTTTCTACTATCTGTATATATGTCATACAAATTACATATGATATTACCACATATAATTGTGTATATACAGTATTTGTATGTATTCAAAAGAGTTGTAGGTAAGAAAATGTGTACACACATATATGTGCATATATCATATAACTATGAATTTCTGTGACAAAGGGAATATAAAAATGTGGTTTCTTCTTCCTTTTTCCAAGGGCTACAAATTTCAGAAAGTAATCACTTGTCAAACCTCAAAATTCCTCAGGGGTTCTTGTTTATCATAGTCATCAATACATACAACACTAGGATAATGACTGGCTTTTAATCAGCAATTATCATATACTGGACAATATTTTGATCATTTTGTAGGTATTATATCCTTCAATCCTCACTGAAAATCCATTAGTGGGTATTGTTATCCCATTTTGCAGATGGCATTACTAAGTTTCAGAGAACTGGAGAGACTAGCCCAAGGTCTCAGTGATTTCAGTCTTTTTCTGACTTACCCCATATGCTGGGCTTTCATCTACTGCTCTGACTGCCTCCTTGATATTAGCTGTATCCTTCCTCTTTCTTTTACAGGAAAAGAGATGTCCTCCTTCAAACATCTTCACAATTATTTTAACCACTGTTCTTATTCAACTTAAAGTAAGATTTTTCAAAGGAACCAACATTTATTGAATGTGTTCTACCCTTTTCAAAATGTTGGCATAACTTGGCCATGTGTATACATGAATACCACTGTCCCAACAAGAAGCAGTGGGTAATGACGTGATTTCTAAAGCATAATCTATTTCACCAAGAGGGAATGGGAGGAATGGATACTCCTCCTTGTCTCTCTGGCTGAATTACTGGGTATTCTGAATTGACTGGAGACTGGATATAACTGGAAAAGGAGAAGAAAATGCTTTGGAAATCCAAAAGCCCCCCCAGCCATTAAAGGATTAGATTGGACCCTGAAGGACATGAGCTGAAGGCTTCTGTCCCTCCAAAATGACTAAGGCATTGAGAGAGAAGAATCATCTCAGCAGAATGTGAGATCTAATTTCAGTGATAATCACAGTAGCATTAGGATTCAGGTTGGAAAAGGACCATTTCAGCCACACATACCGCCGCTTCATTATCAATCATCAAAAATTGATAAATTGTTCATTTTGCCTCTAATTTATGGATGATCTTACAGGTAGCTAGATTAAATACACATTACCAGTTAAGTTTTACAGAATTTCATTTTATAAGTGTTCATAACAGCAAGTACCTCCTCTTCAGATCAACTATTTGGTAATTTACATTTTGAATGTGACCATTTGACTAATGTCTGTTCCACCAGCCTGCAGCCTTCATGAGCCAATAGCTAAAAGTAAGAGCTATCATTTGTCGAATGCTTACTATGTGCTGGGAATTACACAAGCAATAGATCGTTTAATCTTCACAACAAATCTATGAAGTAGCTATTTATCCCCATTTTATACATAAGGAAACTTAAGCATAGGGTTGTTAAATAACTAGTCTGAGATCCCACAGAGAAAAGGAGGCAGCCCCAGAGTGGACTCCAAGAAATCAAACCCCAAGCATGAGGGCAAGAGCCATGTATATATTTGTCCTCTCATATCCTCAGTACACTGTAGGTGCTCCATAACATTTGATGAATGAATGAGAAGCTGCTTTATCTGGGTTGGGCCAAATCTACATAGACATGAAAGAAGAACCCTCGCTTTGTGTTAATCTCAGAGAGATGAGCATGTCCTCCAATAACCCAGAGCTCAGAGCGATTATCACGTAAAATGGAGCCAGGTGAGGCAAATTCCCATGGGCCTCCAACAGAAAGAAAACCTTTTCCTACCCCTCTCCGATCACTTGACTGTGTTCCTGCTCACCTCCAAATGATTACTAAATGCCCACACCCACATTCTCACAAGCAAACACAGACCTAAAAGGCACCTGAGTTGTCCAAGTACTCACTTCTTCCTTTAGTCTTGTCTGGGAAAAATTCACCAGAATTAAATGCTTAGGTAGCACCAGGCATTGTGCTACTGATCATGAAGAGACTGAAAAAGAATCACAAAGCAGGGCTTCCCTAGTGGCGCAGTGGTTGAGAATCTGCCTGCCAATGCAGAGGACACGGGTTCGAGCCCTGGTCTGGGAAGGTCCCCCATGCCGCGGAGCAACTAGGCCCGTGAGCCACAACTACTGAGCCTGCGCGTCTGGAGCTTGTGCTCCGCAACAAGAGAGGCCGCGACAGCGAGAGGCCCGCACACCGCGATGAAGAGTGGGCCCCACTCGCCGCAACTGGAGAAAGCCCTCGCACAGAAACGAAGACCCAACACAGCCAAAAATAAATAAATAAATAAATAAAATTAAAAAAAAAAAATCACAAAGCAGTATACTGCTTCACAGGATACAGCAGGATACTGTTCACAGAGAAAGGCATGGGTTCTTAGAAACTAAAATTAAAGGTCAACAATTCTAAGTATTATAAGAAAGATACAAATTTCAATGGGAACACAGAGGAAATCAATGGGGGCTCATGCTAGAAAAAATCCATGAAGGGGACTTCCCTGGTAGTGCAGTGGTTAAGAATCTGCCTATGCAGGGGGGCACGGGTTTGAGCCGTGGTCCGGGAAGATCCCACATGTCGCGGAGCAACTAAGCCCGTGTGCCACAACTACTGAGTCTGAACTTTAGAGCTCACGAGCCACAACTACTGAGCTCACGTGCCACAACTATTGAGCCCATGTGCCACAACTACTGAAGCCCATGCACCTAGAGCCCGTGCTCCACAATAAGAGATGCCACTGCAATGAGAAACCCATGCACCACAAGGAAGTGTAGCCCCTGCTCACCGCAACTAGAGAAAGCCCATGTGCAGAAACAAAGACCCAATGCAGCCAAAAATAAAAATTAATTAAACAAAAAGACTTTTAAAAGTCAATTAAAAAAAACTGATGAAGAAACAAAGAATTTGAAGTGTAGCCTGAAGAACAGTCAGAAATGGGGGTGGGGTGGATGATAGAAGAGGGGCTCCAGGCAGGAAGAAAAGTGTTTAGTTTGGAGGCACTTGAGAACAGTGTTTTAGATTCAGACATTAATTATAGAATGACAGACTTCTTGAGTGAACCTGAAACTGTCACTTCTATTAGGCAATGTTCAGGAAATATCAGAAAATCCACTGTAAGAGCAGAGCCTTCCAAAGAAAGCAGCTATGAATTGGTGAGCAGGGCAAACTCAGTTGGGCAGCTGCTGGCTAACTGCAAAAGAGTGAAAGAGAGGGTCCCTCCACTAGTCTTTGTTTGGTTGGTTTTTGTTTTGTTTTCTGATCTACCCCAAGTCCCTTACTTTGGGGAACTACCTTTATTCCACTGTACATTTATCTACATAGTTTAGGTGGAGCTGTACACCTCTCCTCCACTACTCTACTCAGTAACGATAAGACTCAAGACCAGCCAATTAGAAAAGCCAGTCCTATAGCTAAGGGATTTGTTCAGGAGCAGACGCATGACTCAAACTGGCCAATCAGAGCCTTCCCTGGGATTTTCTGAGGTATCCTCAAAAGGATGTTAACTTCCCAGAGAACACATGGTAGAAGCCTATTGAAGCCTGATACCAAGAGGGCAAGCAGATCCAAGAGAGAATCAGAGTCCTTGTTACATCATTAAAATTTTAGCCTCAACCATACCTAAAGTCTACCCTTTGTGTTGCCCAGTTCGATGACCCAATTTTTCTTTTTTCTTAAGCTTATTTGATTTTTTATGTTTTTTTTTTTTTTTTTTCCACTTACAACTGAAGGAATCCTAATGAAATCAGTGCCTAAACATCCTGTGACATAATGCATTCTAACTCTGTGCTGGTTGTAGCTTCCTTTCTCATAACAAAAACTAGCAAGCTGCAAGAGATGCTACATACTTCCTCCATTTGTTTGGTACTAAGATCCCCTTCGGAATCCTCATCTCTGTCCTTTTAAGCACTGCGCTGTTTTCTAAACTGCCGAAATGATTCAAACAACCTCAGACACCATAGCTTGTTTGACAGTTGCTGCCATTTAGTAAAAAAAAGCCTCAAAAAACAAAAAAATAGTTATGAAACTGAAGGTGATTAGAAAGTACTGCAATACCCAAAGACTAACAATGTTAGAGGTATGCCAGTAAAGTGACACATTGCACTGGATTAAATTTAAGCCACTCTTCAGTATGTAAAATATGTATATCCTTCACAGAATGTTAATAGTGGGTCCCGGCAATTTCCACACCAATGAATAGTTTGATTGAGCTTACTAATAAGATAATAGATGATAAAACCTGGGGTGAAAGAGACCTTCCCATCCACTTGCATTGAGGTAGCTCTCCTCTTCACTTCCCGGCTAAGGGTCCACCACAGCCTAACATACAGAAAGAGTCTGGGGTTTAATAAGCATCCAAACTGTGAGAAACCCTGTGAATTAAATACCATCCCTTTCCAGAGTTCAAAGAAGTCACATTTTAAGGCCAAGGTTTAGATGCAAATATGAGAGATGTGATCCTGAGAAAAAAAAATCAAACATGACCAGGAAGGACCCCTGCTTCCTGCCTAAAAGAAATGTGTCCCAGAGTAGGTTTTCTCTGATCTCTGCTTTAGAAAGATCTGTCGTCTTATTTGAAACCTCGAAAAGCTGTCACATTTATTATATTTCTGGAAACCTGTATATGAGGAATGTTTCTTCCTTTTCCCCTCCTTCAGGAAAAGAAAAAAAAAAGTGTTATTCTGCCTGACTTCCAGGAAGATTTTCTGAATATCACAAAAAAGAGAAAAAATAACCACAATTTGCCTGTTGTTATCAACAATTAAAGATACTTTATCTAATTACTATGGAAGATGGCACCGTTAGACAATCATCTCTGACAAACTGATCATTATCAGTAATTTATGACCAGTTCCTTAGTTAATTGTCCTCAGGAAGGAGAGCAAAAACCATTTGTATAGAAAAATAAGTAGTCATTACCAACAGTGGAATTTGTTGGGAATGTGATTATACATCACCAACCAGGGTTGATGATTCCTGGGAAGAGGAGAGAGTGAAAGTAATGCAGATGCTCTATCCAACTTTTGGAAGCTCTTCTCAGGGAAGAACCCTTCATAATGAACTTTTCCCCACCGATTAAAATGAAGAATGGCTCATCTCCCCTTAAAAGTATAAGACACTTCATTCTAAATGCAGTAGAGCTGGGCAAGGGAGGAACCCATTTCTGCTTTTGCATGCAGAGCTAGTTATAAAACACACACTCTGGCACTTCAAAGTTCTGCCTCTCCTCACCAAGCTCACTTTGCATAAAGAAAATGGACCCTACTTCACTTTTTTCCAAACTAATTGAATCCATCTGACCAAGCTTTGATTTTAGGGCTTGAAAACTGTCCATCTGGTCCAATAACCAAGCATGGACTTGTGAGTCCTGATCTATATTTGAACTTGGCATTGCCACAGTTGCAAGCTGTGCAACCTAGGGCACATTTATAGAGCCTATGGCCCCATTTGTGAAAAGGGAATGCGTTGAACTGTGTCCCCCAACAAACAATATGTTAAACCTCTAACCTCCTGTACCTGTGAATCTGACCTTATCTGCAAATAGTCTTTGCCGATGTGATTAAGTTAAACAAGGCCATCAGGGTGGACCCTAATCTCAAATGACTGCTATCCTTGTAGAAAGGGAAAATTCAAAAACAGAGACAGACACACAAACAAAGGGAAGATGATGTGAAGGCACACAAGTAGAACAGCATGTGAGGATGGAGGCGGAGATGGGAATGATGCAGTTGTAAGCCAAGACCTGCCAATGATTGCTGACACACAACCAGAGGCTAGGAAGAGACAAGGAAAAAATCTCCCTACACGTTTCAGAGGGAGCATGGTCCTGCTGACACCTTAATTTTAGGCTTCCTGCCTCCAGAATTGTGATCTAATAAATTTGTAAAGTTTTAAGCTATCCAATTTGTGGCACTTTGTAAAGTCAGCCCTAGAAAATGAATACCTTACTGGGTCCTTGAACAGATTATATGAGAAAGGGCTGGGAATATGCCTACCTAGGACAATGTTTGGCAGGTGATATGCATGCAATGAGAATGCTTGTTCAAGTGCTTTATGAAAGACAGCCCAACCTAGACCAACAAGAGTCAATGACTATACAGACTATAAAGACAGTGTCTGGAATGCACAGTATTCAAGCTGAAAGAGCCCTGGGTTTGGCATCAGAAATCTGAGATTCAGACCCAATTCTTCCACTTCTAAGCCTTTATCATGTTGAGCTCTAGACTATATATCTCACCTATACATTTGAGATAGTCCAGCCCATGCCTTCTTTGCAAAGATGCTGTGAATTTCAACTGGGATAATACACATCAAAAGCCCTTTGTACTTCGAATTCACTTAGTACTTGATAAATTCTTCATTTAGGAAGCCACTCTGATGTGTTCTAGGGTTAGAGTGGTAAGCAATTTAATGAGAAACCACAATAATAAATCTGCAATTATAAACCAGAATCAGAATAATGCAGAAAAAGAAGAGAACACAATGAGATACTTGGGGTGGGGGACAGTTATTGGAGGGTCACAGAATGCCTCAATGCAAAGCCTACGCTAAAATTAACCCAAGAGTGGACCTTGCCAGGGGATTGTGGCAGTAAGCACCCCTAAGCAGAAGAAAGAGCACATGTCTCTAAGATTGGAAAAAGCATAGTGACTGTGGTTAGAGCCTAGGAATGAAGGGCTGGAGAGAGGGGTTGGAGAGAAAAACAAGAGGCCAGATTATCCTGGGACTGCAGGCCAAGTTACCCATTTTTATTTTATCTGGGTTTTTATTCACGCCTGGGAGGGCAGAAGGGATGTGGTGAAGTGACCTGATTTGAATATTAAAGTGATCATTCTGATGATTATACAAAAATTGGATTGGGAGACGACAGAAAACAGGGAAACTGGATAGGAGGTTAGTGGTCCAGATGTGGGTAGCTTGGATCAAAGTGGTGACAGTGGGGCTAGGAAAAAGCGGACAGATTTTGAGACATCATTTGGAGGAAAGCCATTATTATTAGTTTTATCTTCTAATTTAATTCAACTCGGTCCTATTGGAATGCCTTCTGCTACTTCCCTGACAGATGGTCAGCCTGTAAAAAAACTTCATTAGTTTAAACTCAATAACCTATGCTCCATCACCCTTTTCCACATCTCCTATAAAAAATAAACCTTAACTAACAATCTTAAAAACAGATAGGTGCAAACAGTGCTACTGGGCAAAGGGAACTGACTCCAAATTAGACCAAGCTCAATAATAATAACATCAACATCGGTTACCTTCCACTGACTAATTCTATGTGCCTAGTGTCACTGAGCGTATTACTACTTTAGCTCATTAAATTCTGACTATAACTTTGAGAGATTAGTACCACCATCTCTATTTTACAAACGAGGAAACTGAGATTTTGAACATTTTCAAAGGCACACAGTATGAGGTTGATATGCAGTAAGTGAAATTGTAGGTATGGTCCTCAAATTTATCAAATCTCTTATGGGGAACCAAGAAGTTAATAAAAAAGCGCATTTAAGACAACATGATTTGAAGCTAGGAAAAAAACATCTGAATAGTCATTATAATCGATGATAACGAGACAGAGTTAAACTCACATGTAAAAATTTTGATGAAATCCTATGAAATGTTAAATTACAGTACTTCCTAGAACACCAGTTTACCTAAACTGCACATTGAAACTGAGAAATCATTTAGGTACAAATATTTTCCAGGTGTTCCCCAATTGGCAGTGGGGAAAGTCTTCTTTCATACCATTTGCAACTCTTCTGCTACTGTCTAGTCATTCTTGATTTGAATCCATTCAATGTTCTCAGGTTAATTTCTTGTCATCATGTATGTAAAGGCCCAGAAGTATCAATATCTCTCTTGCCTTAAAGTGGAGTCCGAGTACCATAAAATAAATGTCACCGTTAAGTAAGGCCTGATGCTTCTGAGTGAGCAGCTTGTCAGTCACTGGGTGACTATGTTTGAAATACTCTTTTAATGCTGGGGGGTGCAGAGACAGATAAGACATTCTCACATCTCAAGCAGCTCACCTTCCAAGATGGCATAAGACAGAACACTCAGCAAAGCATCTCATATACATGTTTATAACTGGCAAGGTAAGAAATCACAGTCATGGTGCTTTTCACGATCCCTGTCATTTGTACCTTTTAAGCTTAAAAGGAAAGTGCCCTGTGTTTTTTTGTCTCCCAAATTCCCAAATGGCCTTTATCTCTTGCCCTATCCTTGCCTTTATTTTTTCCATGCAGGGTGTCCTGCATAGATACTTCTCCTCCCAGGGAAGATCCTACTGTAACATTTCAGAAAATTCATCGTACAGAGAGTGTCTAGAAAGAGACCCTAACTTCTTCTGAGATGCCTCAGTATGAACCTCAGGGAAAATTTTTCACATAGTCCTATAGATTTTTCCCCCAAAGTGCCTCCCTCTAACCAGGCAAAAGTCATCTAGGCCAGAAGGGTGTGTAAGTGGAAAACAAAGAAAAGCAAAGCAGCAAAGGTCTTCCTTGAGTCACAGCAAGGTATAAAGAGTGCAAAGCCCAAAATGTGGGGAAGAAAGGTCTGAGAGAGAAAAGAAATAGTCTCCTAAGCTGAGACAGAAGTCATAGTTAAGAAAGAAAATATTTCTTCAGGCAGACCTTTCTCATGTCCATACACAAGAGTGAATATAGTCCAAGGGGTTTCCGCTCTTCCATCTTTTTAAGTCACAGACAGTAAAGTATCTTAATGATGGGCAGCTGTTACAATGTCCAGGGTTCCTGAATTCATAAGCTATAGTCTGTAGAGAAGAGACATCGTACTATGAATTTTAAACATTAAGCCAAGAGAATGTTTTTCCCCACCTAAAGAATGCCTCAATCAAAGGCAGGGGGTACAAATGTACCACGTTTTGAGTACACCTCTCATCAGCTGCTAAAACACTGAACTCATTTCAATTTGAAGTGAACAAAACTATTGATCAAAATTGTCTTGGATGTAATCACTGCCACAGGATGGACTAGCCTGGGGAAGAAGGCCCAGAAAGAGGAATGATAAACAGTAGAGTGTCAGGGAGCAGGCAGATGTCACACTGTGATGACAAACATCCCTTCAAACTGTGACTCAACATTGTGTGCTCCCCATTAATGTACCAAGAGGAAGTCAACGGCAGGTTAATGAAGTTCACAGACAGTCTTACAAAAGAAGACGATTGCAGCGCCCAAGAAGCCCGAACCAGTGTCTAAGACGGTGGTTCCACGCAGGGAAGCTGATCATGCTGTTATCCACCGAGACATCTTTCAGCTCTGTGATCACTGGGCTCAAAGGAAAGCAAGCAGCAGGGTGAGCCTCCACAGAACCTGTGCCAATCTCTAAATTTACTCCCCTCCACTATCCAGCCTGATGTGAGGGGTTATTCGAGAAAGAAGAAAGCAATAGATAAGCTTCTGCCCTCTCATCTTTCAGCTCTGTGATCCAATCTCTAAAAGGAAAGCACTCCACTATCCAGCCTGATGTGAGGGGTTATTCGAGAAAGAAGAAAGCAATAGATAAGCTTCTGCCCTCTGGTCAGGCATAGCTTGCAAGTCTCAAGATTTATTCTAAAACAACAGATGTCAATCAATGTCAATGTCGGTTGCACAGCCAGATACAAACTTTTCTTGGGTTCATCCATTTAGATGTTCAATCTGAAAAATTAAGTTTATTTTTTGTCTTTTTGGCTGACTTCTCACTAAGCCTAGAGGCAGGTCCTCATCTTCACACCCAGCACATCTCCTACATCTATGTACTTCTCACCCTCTCCACTGCTACCATCTTAGGATGGCTACCATCACCTGTCCCCTGACCTACAGATCAGCTTACTAACTGGTCTTCTTGCTTCCCCCCTAGACCCATTACAGTTGATTCTCCACACAGTTGGCAAAGAGGTCTTTTAAATATAAATCCTATCATGTTCCTCCTCAATCTAAACTCTACAGTGTCTCCACTGCTCTTAGAAAAAAACCCAACATCCTAACTCCTTCCTATTACCTTCCACTTGCTAAGCCCTGCCTTAGATGCGACTACATCACCCTGCATTACTGTCATCCTAGGACTTCTCAGTTGACCACTGATTCACCTGTTTATTGTCTGATTCCTGCATTGGGAAGGAAGTTTCATGGGAGTAGGGAGCTTTCCAGTCTTGGTCACTGTTGTTACCCCTGTTTAGAACTGCATTTGGTACTTGGTAGGTTCTCAATGAATACTTGTTAGGTGAATGCATAAGTGTCAGAGTCCTCTATCTATACAGTGAGGAGGTTGAATATCTTGATCTCAAAGTTCCCTTCCAAGACTATTCTAGGAGATCCTATAAACAGTTTCCCATCTGAGCCCAACATGTCAGGGCCTAGAGCCATCATATCATTGAGCAGATTGTAAGTGTTCTAGTCTGTGGTCTATCATTAACTCATTGTGCAACTTTAGCCAGGATTTTTTTTTTCCTTTCTATAATGGAGTTTCTCTTTATCTAGAAATGTCTTAGAGCTCTTGCAGCTCTAAAAGTGTCATTATCCTAGGATTCCTCTTTATAACTGTACTTTATCCTGTAATAACCTAAATGGGAAAAGAACTTGAAAAAGAATAGATACATGTATATGTATAACTGAATCACTTTGCTGTACACCTGAAACTGACACAACATTGTTAATCAACTGCATTCCAATATAAAATAAAAATAAAAGTTACGTTTACATTTAAAAAATAAAAGTACTCTATTCATTTGTGGTTCATGTGATCACTGCTTGCTCTTGGTACTGTCTTGTAATGTGGAAGAAGTATCTAGGGAGATCTGGGCGTGGGATTTCCTCTGACACCAGATAATCACAGACCTAAACTCCAAGAAGTCAGAGGACAGGCATCTTAGTCGATTTATAATGTAGAAATACTATGAATATAACTTAAAATAAAATAATCTACTAGTATGTTCTCTCTCTAATAAAAAAGCTACAACTAGGTAAGATAAGCCAATAGCTTTTTAAATAGCATTGTTTTAAATTATTTATTAGATAAACTGATAAGTAAAATTTAAAATCGGAACATCCGTTAAGCATTGTGTAAGAATTTGTCAACACAGGCATCACAGATTTGTGATGAGCATTCCTGAAAATTCTGGACAGAGGCTGGATTGAGATCCTGATAGCCACCTTGTTTTGTGGCTATCTGTAAGTAAACAATATTGAAGGAGAATTTCACAAGACTTAAGGCCAAAATCTGGTTTGAAGAACATTCAAGTAGTGAAGTATCCATTAATGTGAAAATATAATTCTGTAGTTGCAAACTGGATTCCCCAAGCCACACACAAAATTGCAGCATTATTCTATAGGCACTGAATCCTTCAATTTGCATGGTAAGGGCAACCTGCTTCTCTGTTTTATCAAAAGTGAGACACTTAAGGCTCTGCACAGGGCAGAGACTGCTGGGGTATGTGGCAATGCTGTTTATACCTGAAAGCAATAAACTTCCCTTTCTCTTAATGGAAAATTTTCACTCTTAGGTTGGCTGTCTGTGGAGAAAACGTTCAAAAATTATATTTAAAGCTTCTCTGTCTCATTCAAGAAGGGTCAAAATGTTCACGAAGAATGAAAAAGGCAATTAGATTGTAGGAGGAAAATGTGAGACTTACAGAAGTTTAAAAAATTAAAAGCAGTTGTAATGCGCAAGCAGATCAAAACCGTATAACAGGGTAGAGAAACAGGGCAGGGATAACAACAATAATAATACAATAATAGCTGACATTGAGTGCTATGTGCCAGGCACTGTGCCAAATGCTTCCTGCACGATCTCACTGCTGTAAGCACTGCTTTTAAGATTTATTTGGGAAAATGGAGGTACAGGGAAACTGAGTGACTTGCCTAAGGTTACACACATAGCAAGCGGCAGAATTAGGGTATAAACCTGTATCTGCCTCCATCATTCTGCCCAATGATCCCAATGGAGCTTTCCCGCCAGGGAAAAGAACCGTCACGGCACAGGCACAGACACTCGCTGTTTCAAAAGTCATCATCTGTTCTTTCTGCTGGGGTCAGAGGAGTCAGCCTTGTGGAGGGAGCAGTAAAGGAAGACCTTTATTTTAATCACATAGGACACTCTACAGGAGAGACTGAACAGAATACCTGGGGTAATGGAGTACCTGGGCTTCTCTACCTCCCCACCTGATCCCAGCTAAGAACACGCAATGAATCATGGTCATGAGGAAATAATCCCTTGGTTCTAAGATAGCAAGTTTGGCACCATTTTATATGTGCCAAAGAACTGGACTTCAGCAACTAAGACAGAGGCTCTGCCGGAAGCAGGGAGGAAAATCAAGATGCAGTTGGAAAAAGGCAAAATAACTCAATCATTGAAAGAGGGTGAGAATTCCAAGGCTAACTTTTTGAGAACCCTCCCGGAAAACTGTTTTCCACACCGTCGACAATACTTCTAACTTTCCTTTTTATTCTTTAAATAGCCACCTAATGGGTGTGAAGTGGTATCTCGTGGTTGCTTTTTTTTTTTTTTTTTTTTTTTGTGGTACGTGGGCCTCTCACCGCTGTGGCCTCTCCCATTGCGGAGCACAGGCTCCGGAGGCGCAGGCCCAGCGGCCATGGCCCACGGGCCCAGCCGCTCCGCGGCACGTGGGATCCTCCCGGATCGGGGCACGAACCCGCGTCCCCTGCATCGGCAGGCGG
>NC_041227.1:51544863-51548664 GCF_002837175.3 Physeter macrocephalus | reverse complement strand
CGGCAGGCGGACTCTCAACCACTGCGCCACCAGGGAAGCCCTGCTTTTTTTTTTTAAACATCTTTATTGGAGTATCATTGCTTTACAATGGTGTGTTAGTCTCTGCTTTATAACAAAGTGAATCAGCTATACATATACATATATCCCCATATCCCCTCCCTCTTGCATCTCCCTCTCACCCTCCCTATCCCATCCCTTTAGGTGGTCACAAAGCATGGAGCTGATCCCCTGTGCTATGTGACTGCTTCGCACGAGCGATCTATTTTACATTTGGTAGTGTATATATGTCCATGCCACTCTCTCACTTCGTCCCAGCTTACCCTTCCCCGTCCCCGTGTCCTCAAGTCCATTCTCTAGTAGGTTGGTGTCTTTATTCCTGTCCTGTCCCTAGGTTCTCCATGACCATTTTTTTTGTTTTTAGATTCCATATATATGTGTTAGCATATGGTATTTGTTTTTCTCTTTCTGACTTAACTTCACTCGGTATGACAGACTCTAGGTCCATCCACCTCACTACAAATAACTCAATTTTGTTTATTTTTATGGCTGAGTAATATTCCATTGTACATATGTGCCACATCTTCTTTATCCATTCATCTGTCAATGGACACTTAGGTTGCTTCCATGTCCTGGCTATTGTAAATAGAGCTGCACCTCACACCAGCTGCACCTCAGAATGGCCATCATCAAAAAATCTACAAACAGTAAATGCTGGAGAGGGTGTGGAGAAAAGGGAACCCTCTTGCACTGTTGGTGGGAATGTAAATTGATACAGCCACTGTGGAGAACAGTATGGAGGTTCCTTAAAAAACTAAAACTAGAACTACCATACAACCCAGTAATCCCACTACTGGGCATATATCCTGAGAAAACCATAATTCAAAAAGAGTCATGTATCTCATTGTGGTTTTGATTTTCATTTCTCAAATGACTAATGACATTGAGCATCTTTTCGTGTGTTTACTGGAGATGATGGCTGCACATTGTACATGTACTAAATGACACTGAGTTGCATACTTTAAAAATGGCTAATTTTATGCTATGTGAATTTTACTTGAATAAAAAAATGTTAAAAAGTGTAAATCTAATAAACAAAGAGCTAATCTGCAAGTCACCTCAAAGTTCCTAGAATATATATGTATTTCTTTTTTTAAGCTTAATACCTTTTAAAGAAACTTTTATTTGATATTGGAGTATAGTTGATTTGCAATGTTGTATTAGTTTCAGGTGTACAGCAAAGTGATTTAGTTACACATATTCATATATCTATTCTTTTTCAGATTCTTTTCCCATATAGTTTATTAGAGAGTATTGAGGACAGTACCCCTGTGCTATACAGTAGGTCCTTGTTGATTATCTATTTTATACACAGTACTGTGTATATGTTAATCCCAACCTCTTAATTCATCCCCCCACATTTTCCCTTTGGTAACCATAAGTTTAAAATGGATATACATTTCTTTATCTTACCCCATAGGTCATTTTCTCCATGCAGGCAATTATTACAGACAGTGATTTAATTACATAGTTATCTAATTAAATCAAATAATTTAATTAATATGTAATTACAATATGTAATTTAATTAATATGTAATATGATATGTAATATTTAATTAATATGTAATTACAATACGTAATTATGTGTAAATAATTATATACAGATAGTTTTCTGAATTTCAGCTACGAACAAGTGCTATTTGCTGGCCTCCAATTGGACCACATCCATCACCTTCTCTTGTCAGCTGCAAAACCTGAAGGCACAGTCTCAGGTACTCAATTAGTATTTGCTCAGGAGATTATGATGGTGAAGATGGCAAAACTCTAGACAGTACACTCTAGACAAATAAACTTCATTTGAAGGCATTTATAGTCTCTGGGAAGTACAGGCATTCAGGCATGGTCTCTGAAATCAGACTGCCCGAGTTCAAATTTCATCTCCACCATGCACTCGGCTATTACTAGCCATGCAACTTGATCATGTCACTAAATCTTAAGCTGTGTAGCCCCTCAGCTCTATAATGTGGATGAGAATTGTGGCCACGCCTATATTGTGCTATTAAATAATACAATTGCGACTTCAGTTCAGGCTCGCTATTATATACTAATGTCTGCTTTTTTCTTTCTCCTCTGTATGCAACCCTGTTGCAGAGGCGTCCACGTACAAGTATGGTTATTCTTGGTTAAGACTCCATAAAGTCTGCTATTCATAGTGTGACAAACCAGCCGCATCCGTGTCACTGGGAAGGTTGTAAGAAATGCAGAATCTTAGGCTTCACCCCAGGCCTACTCAACAGAATAGGCATTTGAAGAAGATTCCCAAGTCATAAAGCTTGAGATGCTCTAGTCAGAACAGGTGAAGAAATGACTGCATTCCAGCATATTCTCTATAACAGGACTGGGGGCAGCTGTAGCTGTACTTGTCTGTAGTAAACATGAGTGTACATTAGCTTCTTCCCCCAGAGAAAGGCACTGTATATAGAGAAATCCCCTCAGATGATCAGAGTATTATAAGAAATAACAACCACTCCCTCTAAATAGTTGAGATATGCGATGCCCCTCTCCTCTAACATTCTGGAAATGTCATTCAACTCCCATGAGTAAAATAAGCCACAGGAATGCATTACTGAACCTGCACAGCCGACCAACATTGCTAATCTCCTGCATTATCAATCCCCCTTTAATCTTTCAGAACTCTCCTTCTATTTAAGAGCCATCTCAATGTGTTGGGCCTAAGACACATACTATAAAAATCTGGAGATTTCATACAGATCCCAGGGACCTCACAAGCCATACTAGCTAAAGAAACACTGCTGTTGGCTGCGAACTATAATTAGACTTATCACACTGCAAGAACAGAAGGAAAATTGAAAAAAAACAAAAAACAAAAACCTCCTGGGCCCCCCATCGTCCTTTGGTAACAGAGCTCATTTAAAATGCAGTACATCATTGAAGCCACATTACTCTGATGATATAGAATTTATGAAGGATGTCCTACTTCATATTATGCATTAACTTGAAGTCAACAGGGGAGGACAACAGGAGACAAAAATTAGAACGTGCAGAACATTTGGAGTCAATTGAATGTACTCAGTTGCATGCTGGTAACAACATAAATTACAAAGTGATATCTATTTTTTTTCCCTTCCTACAAGCATAGCTGGAGACAGTGGAAGTTTTGAAAGATGAATATACTGGATATTTACCTTAAGTCTGAGGAAGGAAGTACATTTAAAATTTGAGATTTTTTTGGTTGCATTTTTGCAAAAGGTAGATCGTGGTCTTGTAAATCATCTGGGTGTCAATATTTACTAAGCATTCGCTGATGAATAGCCCTGGATCATCTCTGCTGTTTCCTGAATGTCCATCTCCATAACATCAAAAACAGGGATCACGTCTCTGAGTTTTGCAGATAACCCAGAGAGAAATAGATAGGAAGTCTCTGAGTAGCCAAAAGAAGAGGCATCTTAGGAGGTGAACGTTTAAGGCAAGTTTCAACTCTAGGGAGAGGTTACAGGAAAAAGGAAGAAACAGAAAAATTAATCATGGACTCTAAAAATCCATATTGCCACCACCCAGGGAAAAGAGAAGAGTGAAGGAGATTGAGAGCTGGCGAAGCATACTCAAAATAGGCAGTAAATAATTAAATACACGTACGTTGGTTGCTACAGCCCCAGAGAAAGATGGTGGAGTCTCTCTGTAAAGGCCTTGCTTTCAGAGCCCAGCTCAAAGGGCTGTGGCTTGAAGCCTGAGAGATGCATACATGTCAGGATTCTGGTCTTTATTTATTTATTTATTTATTTT
>NC_041227.1:51522236-51544701 GCF_002837175.3 Physeter macrocephalus | reverse complement strand
CGCGCAAGCTCAGCAGCCATGGCTCACGGCCCCAGCCGCTCCGCGGCATGTGGGATCCTCCCGGACCGGGGCACGAACCCGTGTCCCCTGCATCGGCAGGCGGACTCCCAACCACTGCGCCACCAGGGAAGCCCAGGATTCTGGTCTTTAAAAGAAGTTCAAAGCAATTGATTGATTGGGTCATTCATTCACTCATTCAAGCAAAATGTGTTGAGTATTTGTGCCAGGCCCTTTGCCTAGGTGGAAGATACACTGGTGAATAAATTAGACTTGGAAAAAATTCTCAGGGATCTTATAAGCAATGAGGATAAAAAATATCGAGCCAATGGTTTTAAGGACATTGTTCCTGACAACCATGAACCCTGAACTGGTATAGTTCATCTGACCACACCCTCAGGATCCATCTCATCCAGTTCATGGTGTTGGCTCTGATATTCCTGTACTTGTGTTGACAGCTCTAATGTCTGCAGTCTGGTACTTGGGCAACCTAGGATGCTCCTGTGTCTGCCAATGATGCTCTACAGGATAGAACATATGATTTTCCAGAAGTAAGATTAGTCTTCTTAGTTAGGACTCTAAACCCAAGAAGTCAGAACAATTTTCTATAATCACAAGTATTCCTCAGGGACATCAAGAGATGTCTCTTTGTACAGACAGGGAGTCAGAAAGAAGTGACTGGTGATGGTGGTGACACCAGGGCTCAGGGAAGTAGACTGTGTTCTCTAATCCACATGGGCAGTCTGAGACCTTTGCCCTTCCATATTCAACAACATACACATTCTAGGAGCAGAGACAGGCGGTACAGGAGTAGGAAGGGTAAATGCACTAAAAAGAAAAAAGAAATCTAAGTTCAGGCAAATGGGTACTGAGTTCAAAGCAGTAAGCATAGAAAAGGAACCCACAGCAGAAAAGTGCGTGCAGGTTCTGGAGGAAAACTGTAGAGGGAAAGAGACATCGACCAAAAGTAGAGCAAACTGCACTGGAGGAATAACCTCCATAAAGAGGATGGAAGCAAGAGGAAGAGGCAGGTTTAGGAGACACAGAGAGGGCAGCACAGCCCTGACAGAAACAGTGGCTAATAAATACTACCCTAATGCAGAAGAAGACTGTAGGGTCCTCCATACGTCCAAAAAAAGGGAAGATGGGCGATGCTGTGTGAGAGCTGCACTAAAATACAGACTGAGGTAGCCCTGCACCCTCCAAGCAAGAGGATAATGGTCAGCCTTATAGGTTAAGAAGGATTGACCATCATTGCTTGACCATCCAGCAACTGCTTCTCTTTTCTAACAGCACCCAGGGTTTGTTTTAGGGGAGTTACAGTTCCCTCATTTTGTGCAGACTTGGTGGGACCACGGACGGGTGCCCTGTCTTCTCATAGTTTCCTGAAGGCACCTTCCATCTGATCCTGGCTTTTCCTGCCAAAGTGGATTCAATAAGGGGATCTGTGGCCTGAGCTTGGCCAGTGGGATGTGCTCTCCTGGGCTCTCAAACTGGAGCAGAATGACAGACGGACAGAAGACATAGTTGGAATTCATTTCTTCCCATAGAGGAGAACTCACCATTACTCTGTGACTGTCATGCTGCCCACACTCCATGTTTAGCCTCCTCTCAATTTTGTAAGCTCCCCAGTAACTGCTAATAAGTATTCTCTTTGCTTAATATAGGGGGAAAATTGGTTTCTGTTGCTTGCAACCAATGATCCCTAATTCGTCTACAAATTTGAGACTGTCCCTGTAATTAACTGCAATGTTTCATTTCACTCCTTTGTAAATTGGGTTGATAGTCATACAGGAAGGATAATTACTTTGTTCTCATGTAATTCCTTTTGATGTTATGGATCTCCATTAAGAGGCCATGTTTGGGTCAATGAGAAACTCTCTCTACCTCCCAGAAAGGCAAGACAAGGGCTATTACACCACATATGCTCTGAAAAGGAGCCATTCATTACACAGAAATAAGGAAAATTAGGGACACTTTCACTGAAACACTACTCAGCTTATATATATATATATATATATATATATATATATATACCAAATACAGATATTTTCCAAAGGCCAATGGTATGAAAAGTAAAAACTATGAAAAGTAAAAAATTTTCACCATGTTCCCATATTCGTATATATATACACACACACAAACCAAATACAGATATTTTCCAAAGGCCAATGGTATGAAAAGTAAAAACTATGAAAAGTAAAAAATTTTCACCATGTTCCCATATTCGTAAGAGTCTGTCCCAAATGTAATTGTCTTAAGACAGATACAGGTTTCGGGAGAAATCTAGCAATGAGTATGAGGGTTTAAGAAAACTCAAGAAGCTTGAGTGAACTGGGGAACAGATGCATGTAGAGAGAATTTCTTGCAAATACCAGGAGTGCCTGCAAGAAAGGGACCTTAATTTTTTTCCCCAGCTGGATACCTGCTGATGCAGCAAACTTGGTGGCTATCTGAGGGACATCCGTAAGCACAAGGGCAAAACAGAATTAGGGAAAGATGTGGGGCAGGTTGGGAGTGGGGGAAACGGAGGAAGGACTTTCAGTCCTACCATCTGGCACAGGAAGCATGAGTGAGTTGACCGGCACTGACGTAGTTCCAGCAGAAAGAGCCGGGCTTGAGCCGGTTTGCCGGTGCATCCCTAGAGGGTCACCTGCATGGCCTGTGGGAGGTATTGTTGGAACAGACACCAGGGAGGAAGCTGAAATAGGTTTTGTTGAAAATGTGTAACAGGGAAGAGCCAAATCTGTCTACATGTTGGATCTGTTTCTTTTACTTTACCCTTTGCTTCCCATTGCTTTTGTTCACTAAAAGGATACGGTCTATACATAATGGCCTGCCTTGGGGAACCCTGCCCCTCTGCCTGAATGCTAAACCAAAGTGCCTTTGCTCAGGAAAGCATCCTAAGGCTGTCCACCTGTGTGTGGATGGTTGCAAGAAGGAAGAAATTAACACTTGCCCTCGCCGGAGGCTGGCCATTCCTGGGGATATTTGCAGAAATTATGGCCTTTTTACTTTACTTCCTCATCTCCTCCCCCTTTCTGTGCTATAAAAGAAACTGGCATCCAAACCCAGATAAGATGGTTTTTCGGAGATACTAGTCTGCCATCTTCTCAGTCTGCTGGCTTTCCAAATAAAGGCGTATTTCTTCCCTCAACACCTCGTCTCCGATTCATTGGCCTGACCTGCGGCTGGACTCGGTAGCAAATGGATTTTCCACAGGGAGAAACTGAGGCACTAGGAGGCCGTCGCATGTCTGTTTAAAGTATATTGATACTTGTGCATCAGGAAAAAAGTTAGGACTAGAATACGCACCACAGAGAAACAAGACAAGTTGCAACAATCAGAAGCAAGAGGAATACAATTGCACTTTTGAATTGGAGAGCAAGGACCCTGTATCTCTTCCTTCCTGCCCCAAAGGCATACAAAGTCCTCCCTTTCCATTCATTCCAAGACAAAAGAAGGCTGTGGTGGGGGGATGAGAACAGCCGCCTCTCCTCTTCAGGCCCTGGAGTTGCAAGTCTGATTAGTAAAAAAGAAGAAGGAATTTTCAAAGAATCATGTTGCTTTAGAAAGAGAAAACAGGGCTTCCCTGGTGGCGCCGTGGTTAAGAATCCCCCTGCCAATGCAGGGGACACAGGTTCGAGCCCTGGTCTGGGAAGATCCCACATGCCACAGAGCAGCTAAGCCCGTGCGCCACAACTAATGAGCCCGCACGTCCGGAGCCTGCGCGCCTAGAGCCCGTGCACCACAACGAAGAGTAGCCCCCCGCTCGCCGCAGCTAGAGAAAGCCCGCAGCTGCTTCGCTGCTGCAGTAAAGACCCAATGCAGCCAAAGATAAAAAAATAAAATAAATTTTAAAAAATAAAAAGAGAAAATAACAGGCATGAATTCCAATTAAGACTATGCTAATAGCCAGAAAGTTGAAAAATCTGCTTAAGATGTTATTAAGGGATGGGGAAAAATAGGCAACCCAGCACAGCTGGGGGCAGTGAGTGAAGAAAAAGAAAACAATTTTATGTTTATACCCCACTGAGCTGAGACTGTTCCATAAGCTGGTGACAGTGCTCAATAAAAATGTTAAATAAAGACACACGATTTAGAGTCTCAAGTGTGAATACAACTGGATAATTTTTAGAACTTTAAACACTTCCATACATACTGTGGAGCCTATGTAGTCACTTAGAGATAATTCATCAACGGCTAGTATTTTAATACTCCACGTTATGGCTATATTCCAAGTGAAAGCTGTGGACTTAAGTTTTGCTTGGGATAAAGTCTTTTTAATCCACTGGAAGAGCTTGCAATCCTTGGAATATGTGTTTGCTTAGAAAATAGTTTACCAGGCAAATAACCCCTCTTTGATGGCACCTTTTTTGAAAATGCAGTTATATGGCTTGGGTGCCACATAATGGAGACACAACTTCATTACATTTTGGAGTCTATAAAAATGTGAAGGTTGGAATTTGGGGGGGAGTTTACAGCAAGCTTTTACCCGCTAATTAGGTATTGAGTAAAATGTGTTTCTTCTAAGTTCCTGCCTATGTGGATTTATTGTTCTTCATGTGGAGAAAACAAGCTAATTGATAATGTTGAAACTTTGGTAAGTTTTACATGTTCATTCAAAAACATTTGTTAAGCCCCTACAAGAGTATATTTTAACCAGGAATAATTTATCTCACCAGGAGACACTGGCAATGTCTGAAGACATTTTTAATTGGCACAACTTGGGGAAGGGGTGCTACTGGCATCCAGTGAGTTGAGGGCAGGGATGCTGCTACACATCCTACAACACAAAGGATGCCTTCCCTGGACAAAGAACTTTCCATACTGTGGTTGAGAAACTCCCCCCGCCCCACCCCAACAGGTGATGCCAAGATGAATAAGACCCTGCCCTCAAGGGGCTCACAATCAAGATAGAATTTTGAAATCACATCTACCCTGTGGAACTGACAGAGAATCATAGTGGCTATTTCTACCAGTTCCAAATATAGGATGTGTGAAGGACATCTCCCATTCCCAGCTGTTCACCATTTTCTCCTGTTGCCTTTGGAGATGATACTGTAGAAAACATTCAAATAAAGAAGGGGAAGACAAGGTCACTTTTTATTGGCTCTGCGATGACTGTGCTTTGATGGTGGTTTTATCCAAACATTTATCATATGTTGGAGACCGTTAAAACAGGCAGCTTGTCAATGTCCTCATGAGTGAAGTGTCATGAGTTCGGAAAGTAGAAGTCTAGGTGTCTCAGTAAACTGAAGAGCATGCAGCACACCTCCTGGGTATTTCCATGTGATTAATTACCAAATGTTTATTGAGCAACTATAATGTGCAGGGCAGTTTGGGGGGGGGCGTGGAATAAAGGCACTTAAAAGATAAGGGAAGGGAGTGACACTGTAGTGAGAATCAGGGTCTGGGTAAAAGAAGGGGGAGGAGAGATTCCAGTTGAGTAAATCAGGAAAGGATGGTGGCAGGACTTTGCAATCTTTCAGGGTGGAAAGGATTTAAGGTTGAGTGGCAGGACACCTAAGGAAAAGGAAACTACATGGACCAAAGCACATGGCAAGTCACGCATGACACATGAAAAGAAATATAGTTCAGTTATGGATTGAGAAAGGGGCTAACCAGGGAATATGAAGCTGGAGAAGGCAGAGTCTTGAATGACAGATGCAGACACTCTTCTGCATTGTGGATGTCTGCACAGGAGGCATGGATGTGAACCTGGGCTGTATGCATCCTTGCCCATCTGAGAGCAGCAAGCATCACCTCTCCCAAAAAGTTTTCTTGGTTCCACTGTGAGGAAGAAACCACCACCCCCCCACCCCTCAACTCCGGCCTTGGCTAGAAGTCAATGACTAAGGACTCTGACATGGGAGGATAACCCTCATATTCTCCAGTTCCCTTAAACAGGTAGCTTTCAGCAGGATCAAGACCAACTCTCAAGATATGGGATTTCCACAGTGTTACAGGTGCATATCATTAGAGTTTAGAAGGTCCTAAATAATAAAACAAAAAAAAGTGTTTCAAGTAGCCCTAACAAGGCAGAGGATAGGTAGAAATGTCAGAGGATAGGTAGAAATGTGACAACCGATAATCTACCAAGTTACATGTCCATATCTTGAATATGAACGTATCTTGAATATGCATCCATGTATTCCAAAGGCTGATGATATAGGTATGAAAGATAACCAAAATATATTAAGTAGGGGGAAAAGCACTGCATTGCATGCATAGCATGCATTATCACAGGTGGGGAACAGGAACGGGTATACACAAATATATCTTAGGATACATCTACACTCTCTCTGGAAGGGACAAAAGAAACAGATTGAGAGTAATTGCTGCCAGGGATGGGACATGAGGGGCCAGAGATCCTGGGTAGAAAGACTTACTTTTCCCTACATACCATTTATAAATTTTGAATTTTTAAAATATTTTAACATATTCAATAATAAATACATTAATTTAAAAAGAAAGGGTACCGGTACAAAAAGTACTGGATAAATTAGTCAAACTGCTTTGGGAGCCAATGTAAACTAACGTTTAAAAGCACAGATTTAAGTTGGTTTTCTGGATTTGAATTTGTCTTCTGTCAATGGACGGGGCAATTTATTTAACTCTGTGAGATGATGTCTTTTATGTGCAATGGGAGATAGTAATAATTCTTATCCCATAGGGTATTTTATTTAATATTAAATGAAATATTGTGTGTGAAGCATCTACCCCATGGCTAGAACAGAAGTATTACTGTAGCACCAGCAACCACATTCTAAAGTAATGTGGTGTGACTGGTGTATACACTGGTATAACCTCTTGGCTGGTGACTCAACTGAGATAAATTACAACAGAACCTTTCACAGCAGTAGCGAATGTGCTTGGTATAATGCCCCTCCCATGCAAAGAAAAGAAATGGTCCCACTGGTCCTAACCATAATGATTGGAACCCAATGTTTAATTACTCAATGGTCAGTGGCAGAAACATTGGGGCAAGGGCCCTTCCTTTTCTTAATGTGGGAATTAATTCACTGATCATCATGAAATTAGATTCTTCACTCAAACTTCCTGCCAGAAGCTTCATTTCTGTGAGGGGGCTTCTAAGTGATCTTTTGTAGGAAATACTAAGTTGCTAGGATAAATAGAGTATGTCCAAAGGAAGCTCTGGTCTCTACTTCCAAGATAATATTTCATACAGTTTTCACCTAAGAAGAAACAGTAAAGAGTGAGACAAAGAGAGAGAAGAACATGCTTTGAAGGCTCTGATGTGAAGGATGGGTGTGATGAGATGAGGTGAGGTGCGTATTCATTCACGTTCATGTCAAGTAAATGTCATGTGCTCACTTCGTCTTCTTATCCCATTGCACTTCCAAGGGATGAACATTTGGTTACTTTAGTGATGAAAATGGCACCTCCAACTGTTTAATTCCATTTTTTCGAACCTCAAAGTCAGAGGTCTTGGCGTCATCTTTACCTGATTTTCAGTCTCTGCATTCAGCCACCACTAACCCCACTGATTCTTTCTCCCCTTCCTCTATTCCTCCCTCTCTTTCTTTCTTCTCCCTCTTTCATTTCTTCATCAGTGGACACAGGTGTTTCATGTTAAACATGAATTTCCTCAAGACCCTCCCTTTCTCACTTAAGTACAAACATCTTTAATTGACTTTCAAGATACCTTTAAGGGTATCTTTCAAGATACCTTTTCTTAGGTACTTTTGTGGCAGTCTGGTTATTTAACCTTAGTGAAATATTAAATGGTTATTAATATTAACCTGCTTATTTAATCCCCAGACAAGTTATGATTTTTGAATAGGTAACATTTAACTTGATAAGCCACCCCACATCTTCCCATCAGCTAAATTAATAAAAACAGCTTCATCCAGAATTAGTCTCCTTAAGCCAAGCTGAGGCACATTTTGCAGTCTTTTAACTGTCTTATTTCATTGACTGAAGTTGATGTTTTCATAAATATTCTTTTTCCAAAATCCTCCAAATACGATGGAATTATGCATTTCCTGATGAATGGCCAGCCTGGGTCAAAATTAATCCAAGATGGGAAGGTGGTTCATCATCAATATTTTAACAAATATCATCTCTGGAAACATGGTATTGCCTCCCATCACTTCTGGATTAATAACACTTTCCTTTATGATCTCTTCATTGGGGGCAGGGCAAGGTTTATCTGCTTGGGAGACATATAAAACGTTCATCCTCATTTTTCAGACACACACACTGCAGGTCCCCCCAGCACCATTAAAATGTGCTGCATAATCTTTGGAAACTGATTCAAAGAAAACAGATGCCAGTTTTTCCAGATGCAAGGGCATTTTTACGCTGCCGAATCTCCTTCCACTTTTATCAGAAAACAAATATTTGGCTTTGTAGAAGCTGGTCGATAACCTCGGAGAGAACGTGAGGGCTGAACTCTTAATTCCCGGGCTTAGATGTCCAGGAGCCCTGCAAAGGGACCATTCTCCTTCCAGTAACTCTAATTCAAGACTAAAACACAGGATGAAAATGGACGAGTGATAAGGATTTCATTTCCAAGTTTCAAGCCTAAGCCCTCCACTTTCAGAAAACAGGAGGATTCCTAACTATTTAGCTTTAAGGATAATAATTTTCAAGGAGATAAAGATGACTGATTTTTAAGGGAGCATATCTAAATTCAAGTTTCAAAAACTGGGATACATTTGTGTGCGTGTATGTGTGTGCACGCGCACGCACGAGGTTTATCCAAAGAAGGCTATGATCAGCCAGAAAGTTTCCAGCTTAGCCCACAAGTCCCTCCTGGAAACACAATATGACCTTAACATGCATGATTGATGGTGTTATAGGTAAAGAAGACAGAAAGAAAGGAAAAGGAAGGGAGGGAGGGATACAAGGAAAAGTTTAATTAAAATTAAACTAGGAGGAGAAATGTAATTAAACTGGAATGTCTGAAAGACATGTCTTGGGCTTTAAAAATTAACATATCCATTCTTAAAAATGTACATATACCTTTTCTTTGACCAAAAAGTGACACTAACACAGCCTTTTAAGTTTTCCTGTCATGATTTCTACTTGCTATAATTTTACCAATACTCCATCGTTAGATATTTTTGTCTACATTTATTCACAATTATTGAAAAATACCATACTGAACATCTAGTATACCTATGTTTCCCATCTGCCTGATTGTTGCCTTAAAATAAGTCTCTATTCCTGGAAGTGACATTACTAGATTAAAGGATCTAAACATGGTGAAAAGATTTTGATACAAATTGACAAATCATCCTTCCAAAAATGTATGCCAATTGACACCTCTTTAGAATTACTGTTCCCCTACACTCTTATTAACCCTGGGTAATGTAATTACCCACAGTTACTTTATAGAGATTTAAATTTTTTTTTTTCTGTGCAGTATCTGCCTGATTTCTGTTGATAATAGGATTCCAATTTCCTTTGGGGGAATTTCCTCTGCCCCACTGGACACAGGTTGGTGGGAGTGTTAATCAGATGTCTCCGTCTTCCTGAATCAAAGGGCAGGCAGTTGACCCAATCTAGGTCACTCAGAGGCTGAAAACTGATGGAGTTCACCCATCCCTCTGATGGTGTCAGGAGCGAACTCGGCAGGGTTCCTGCCGCTGAGGCCCTTGGAACTGCCCTGGTTCCTGCCCTTTTCAAGCCTGGTCACCACTCTTCCCTTCAATCCACAGGGGTCCGTATATCTTTTCTACTTAAGTGACCCAAGCCACTTTTTCTTGCTTATAACCAAATAGTCCTACTGATACAGCAGTTAGGTTGAGTAATTCCATTTTAGAATGTTTACCAAGTGTCCACAGACTGTGTGTCAACTGATATAATAAATCAGATTTTAAAAAAAATATTTAGTACTTGGTAGCCTACAAAGTATCCCTTAATACAGAATCTCATTACAAACCTGGAAGGAAGGTGGACAAACGTGAGATCCTCACAAGGATTCGTCAGTTCCATAAAAAAATCCATTCTCTAAATCTGCAATTTAACAACCTACAGTTCAATAATATCAGAACCCTTGGATCAACATCGTGTTAAAATCTTCATACATCACCACTTTAAGGAATACGCTCCACCAGAACTTGGGAAGCTTTTAATTCAGCAAAGTTGTCTGCATACACCATAAGTATTCTGCAAATGAAGTAAATCACTGAACATGGCTGGTCTCCGGTCACAGAATAAGAAACCCTAGCAAGGGAAGAGTGGAAACACAAATGGCTTCTTAATATTTATTCCTGTTCCTCTCACACAACGAAGCAAGACTGGTAAGTTTACTATCATTCCTACTGATCCCAGGCAGAGCCTCAATCCTTAGAGCAGGTGATTAAAAGGATAAGTTCAAATCCACAGGGCGGGCATATGTTAGTTAGTTGGCTGAGTATGGGCAAATCCTTTAACCCTTCTACGCCTCAGTCTTTTCAAAGCGGTAATAACAAAGCCCCGTGGAGATTAAATGAGAAACGTATACGGGGTTGCTAATATAGAGTGAGGCACAAAATGGGTGGTGGGTAATTGGTAGTTCTTGCAGAATCTTCATCAGAAAGGAATGTTTTCTGGGTTTTTAGGAGCTGGGGGCCCTGCATGGAAGGCTGGGCTGACTCCACTGTATAGAATTTCCTCTCACAAAGACAGCTGGTGGTAACTAATATCATGACAATCTGATGCAATAGTGCTGCTGGTCTAGCCTCATCTGACCCTGTCTGGCCCACAAAGAATCCCCATATATATTGTCATTTGATCTTCATTCAACCCGGTGTGCCAGGCAGGGTGGGTATTATCAATCCCATTTGAGGGATCAATGACACTGACGGTGCCCTCCCATTTTGACTTGCACAGGCATCTGGCTGGTTTGGCAAATCAAGTTTTCCACTTTATACCTGCATAGGGTGTGCAGCAGCTTCTCACTGAGAAGGGAGAAAGTAGGGAGACTAAGGCATCTATCTTCTCACAGTCCTTGAGATCCCACTGAGAAAAGAGTTTCCCCTTCATTTTCCGGCTTAGACCTCTAGGAGATAAGCCAGGGACAAAATATGTAAGAGGTTGAACTCTGGCCAAATGGCATCCCTGCTTTTGCTGGCTTCAGGGAAGAAGGAGGCACAACTTCTGCTAATTCTGCAAACTGTATAAATGCAAACTCTACACACACACACAGATGTGTGTGTGTCTGTGTGTGTGTGTATATATATATATATATATATATATATACACACACACACATATGCACATGTATATACATACCTATAGGATATACAGACTCCAAAGGGCAGGGGTTCTGGGCAACTCGAGGCAAGGCTAGGGCAGCATCAATAAGACCCAAGAACTAGAGGCAATGGAATTGGGTTGAATTCCATCTCCCTGATGAATGGGCCCAGGAGGTATGAACATTTTTAAGCAGAAGCAAAGTAGTGAATGGAGCATAATTTTTAATTTGAATCAGGTCTCTGGGACCCTGAGAAAACTGTCTAAAATCACTGAGCCTCAGTGCTCCCATCTATAAAATGGAAACAAATTAATTTAAATAACACAGGTAATCACCTGGTCCATTGCTAGTTCTCTTTTCCTTTCCTAGTGACTCCCCTGTTGACACCCACTTAAGGCTTGAGACTGAACAGTGAATCTATCAGCTGTCCCTTTCCCCAGATATATTATCTGCAATGAATTTTTTTTTCTCTGTCCTCCTGAAGTCAGATAAAGACCTTACTTAACCACCATTTCCTTCTAAAACTATGCATGGCATTTGGACCAGACAGCCCTCAATTTAATCAAGACACAACAAGTACCAACCATATGGCTGGCTATCAATCTCATTTTCTCAGACATCCTAACAGACAAGTCCATATTTTCATCCACTGCAGGAACAGCAAAATTCCGGGGAAGAAAAGAGACTATAGGAATATTTACAATTTGAATTGGTTCAACAAACACAAAAATGAACTCACCAAAACCAGTGAGGCATCAAGACCATCATTTCAACCTGGTGGGTCTCATTTCTTCTAAACGCAAAACGGTCATCATCACCATTATCATCACCATCATCATCAATGTTAGGGCCCAAGACCCCATAAGGAAATGTATTTCTTACACAATCCATGGTCATGTACTTTAAAAAAATTAGAAAATCAAGCAGTAACCAATGAAGACAAGCTAAAATTTTAGTACTTGAAAAAAAGATCCTGGGCGTAAAGGGATGTGGCAGAAGATGGGGAGGATAATTTGAAAGTCAAGTCCATTATGGGCGAAGATGGGCTTTGGAGTCAATGGGGAACAAGAAAGTGGCTGTTTTATTTCAGCAACAGAGCCCTGTTTGGGGAATTTTAAGAGTCACAAGTATTAAAGGCCCGGGCAAAGCACTCTCTGAAACACAAAGCATTTCTAAATTCTCCTTGAACATAAATCCTCAAACCCCCTCCTACTTCAGCAGTGCCGCCAAAAAGAAGCCCGTCAGGAGAAGGGAGATGCTGGTGTCAGAAATGAGAGCTCTCCACTTCTTTGTCCGGCTGGGAAGGAGAAAAAGAGGTTTTAGGGAGTAATTAAGTGTCATGCATAAGATTAACTGACAACCCTCCAGTTTTGCCCTAAACACAGATGTATTGGGATCAGGACACATCCCCTCCTACTTCAGCAGTGGAGGCATAAGAGTAAATGCCGCCAAAAAGAAGCCCGTCAGGAGAGGGGAGATGCTGGTGTCAGAAATGAGAGCTCTCCACTTCTTTGTCCAGCTGGGAAGGAGAAAAAGAGGCTTTAGGGAGTAATTAAGTGTCATGCATAAGATTAAGTGACAACCCTCCAGTTTTGCCCTAAACACAGATGTATTGGGATCAGGACACAACCTTGAATACTAAAGGTGAAGGGAGAACAGTTATTTCTGGATGGGAGCAAACTGAATATGCAGAATTGTGGGCGATGTCAAAATGCATGCAGTGGAGCTGGGGAACGCCATATATGATCACGCCCTGCCGTAAAGTGGTTTGTCAGAAACTAGCCAAGGACTTAAATTAGGAACCGGCTTGTGCTGGGAAGTTTCTTGCTAACAAGTGGTCCACAATGAGCCGGTAATCCTGTCACAAAAGTTTGGTTTGGACACATGTCTGCACATTTCCGTATTGCTATTTGGATAAAGAGGCTAAAAGGAAAATTCATAATGTCAGTATCTGTATCAGTAGGAGATGATGCTTACAGCTCCAGATGAAGCCTGGTCCTCTATCTCTGACCCCAGAGTGTGTTTTGTAGGGGGAAAGAGGGTAGTTTTCACTAGGAGATCTCAATATGCAAAGATCAGGGTTCTTTCCCAAATACAGCATCCCCATAATAATCCATCGTCTGCCTGTCCTCCTAATGGTTACACAATTTTCTGCTACTGCAAAGTTGTCTGTTAGATATAGGGGGAATTACTAAATATAATACTAAAAAAATGCATTTTTAATCTAAATTATCTAAATCCAGGGGATGAAAATGGAGAATAGGAAAGAGGGTAGTTTTCACTAGGAGATCTCAATATGCAAAGGTCAGGGTTCTTTCCCAAATACAGCATCCCCATAATAATCCATCGTCTGCCTGTCCTCCTATGGTTACACAATTTTCTGCTACTGCAAAGTTCTCTGTTAGATATAGGGGGAATTACTAAATATAATACTAAAAAATGCATTTTTAATCTAAATTATCTAAATCCAGGGGATGAAAATGGAGAATATAAGATTTTTCATTTTACTCCCAAATGATTGGTGGTGAGTGATCAAAATCGTTACAATAAATTGTAACGATTGTCTTCCAGTGCCTGTTTTTAGTGAAAAGGTGCCTTTTTCAATTCCATGAAAGTGTTGGATTTAAGTCACCGTGCAAAGTGTTTAGGTTATAAAAATGAATAAGCCACATACTTGAGAATCTCTTACTCTGAAACCACAGACATTTTTAAACACTTACATACAAAATAATCATAATAACAACACAGCAGCAGGTACCATTTGTTGAGCACTGTTAAGTGTTTTACAATCACCATTTTTTAATCTTCACAACTATATGAGGCCGGTCTGAAGCTTATGTCTGTTTTAAAGATGAGGAAACTGAGGCTTGGGCAGGTTACTGCCCCTTACCTAAAGTCACCCACTTAGTATCAGGCAGAGCTGAAATTTGAAGCCAGGAAGTTTAAATACACTACTCAGCTGTTCCTGTAGATGTATATACATAACTCTCATTCCATAAACTCATTTTATTTGGGAGAATCAAGGAACATTTTGCAGAGCTGCCATTTGAGCTAGGTATTAAAAGATAGAGCAGAATTTGTCCAGTTAGAGATTAGGATGGGTGGCGGCCTTCGAGTGGCTGGAGGAGGTATTCCAGATAAAGAAAATAGTAGATTCGGGAATTCCCTGGCGGTCCAGTGGTTAGGACTCCGCGCTTTCACTGCCGAGGGCACGGTTTCAATCCCTGGTCAGGGAACTAAGATCCTGCAAGCCATGCATGGCCCAAAGAAAAAAAAGAAAAGAAAAGAAAAGAAAACAGTAGATGCAAGTATACTGAAGACAATGCTAGCTCAGTATTATGACTTCGTGATTTATAATAAGAAATATGTATTTAGTCTTCCACCTGTTCCTGGCACAGAGCTCCTAAAACACTTGGAATTTCCTGTGATAAGAGCCAATAAAGGTATCTTTTATTATGTTAGTGAGGTGACTTTTGGAAAGCCCTTAGGCAATCTAAGGATGGGGGCTTGTTGCCAGGGGAATAAACCACGCATGCAGTTAGAGGGTTAGAACTTGCAGTACCCCAACCTCCAACCTCCAGAGAGGGAAGAGGGGCTGGAGGTTGATACAAATGCCACTGACCAATGATTTAATCAATTCTGACTGTCATGTACTGGGTTGGCCAAAAAGTTCATTCGGGTTTTTGTACCATGTTATGGAAAGAACTGAACGAAATATTTGGCCAACCCAATAATAAGCCTCCATAAAAAACCAAAAGGACAACGTTCAGAGAGCTTCCTGGTTGTTGAATACGTGGAGACCTGGGGAGAGTGGCACCTAGGGAGGGCATGGAAGCTCCGGATGCTTCCCCACACCTTGCCTTGTGTCTCTCTTCCAGCTGGCTCTTCCTGAGTTATATCCCTCTACAATAAAGCAGTGATCTAGTAAGTAAAATGTTTCCCTGAGTTCTGTGAGCTGCTCTAGCAAATTAACCAAGGTCACAGGAACCTGTGACTTATAGCCAGTTAGTCAGAAGCACAGGTGACAAACCTGGACTTGAGATGGGTGTCTGAAGTCTGTGTGGTGGGGGGATGGTCTGTGGGACTGAGCCCTTCACCTGTGGAATCTGATGCTGTCTCCAGGTGCACAGTGTCAGAACTGAGTTGAATTCTGGACACTCGGCTGGCGTCCCAGAATCGCTTGATGGTGTGTGGGAAGCACCGTCCCCCCCAATACACACACACACATTGGAATTGGGTCCACGAACCCAAAAATAAGTATAGTAGAGGCATGGAATAAAGTGGGAACAGAGGAGGGTTTCCAGAAATGGGATGAGAAGGCATGCAGATTGAGACAATGTGGTCTCGAGTCTGTAGGCATGGGAAATCAAAGATATATTTTGATCAAGAAAAAAGCTCTGTTGGGAGAAAACTACCCTTTCTAAGCAGAGTTTCCTAAGTGGCTGGTCTCAAGGGTGACTTGGGAACAATGTAGACGGCCGTTGGCTGTGAGCGGAAGAAGATTGATAACCTCTCAGTCTGTCTTAGACTCCAAGGAAAGAAGGCCCAGGACCAAAATGGGAGGACTCCAAATCTCAGCTGCTTCTGTTAGTTTTTGTTGTTGTTGTTGTTGTTCTACTTTATATTACAGTTGATTTACAGTGTTGTGTTAGTTTCAGGTGTACAGCAAAGTGATTCATTTCCATATACATATATCCATTCCTTTTCAGATTCTTTTCCCATATAGATTATCACAGAATATTGAGTAGTGTTCCCTGTGCTATATAGTAGGCCCTTGTTGATTATCTATTTATATATAGTAGTGTGTATTTGTTCATCTCAAACTCCTAATTTATCCCTTCCCCCCCATGTTTCCACTTTGGTAACCATAAGTTTGTTTCGGTTTTGATGTCGTACTTTTCCGGGAATTCCTGAAGCTTGTTTGAGAGAAAAGGGGCATCGGCACTGTGCCAGAGGAAGACAGTCCAACAGCTGAGTACACAAGGGATTGGTAGGGAGAGAAAGAGGAAAGACAAGTAAGCCCTCTATGCCTCAGCATCCTTGTCTTTAAAATGAGGATGATGAAATGATTCATGTCATACAACCCTGAAAAGGATTATAGGAGAGAAAGAATACAAGTTTTGGCCAGGGTGCCTATCACATAGCAAACCATTAATACATGCTCACTTCTTCCTTCCTTCCTCCCTCTTTCTCTCCCTCTCTCTCCTTCCTTCCTTCCTCCCTTCTTTTATAAATTATTGGTGGCTGTGCTAAAGACGTCCTCCTGTTACCGCTACTACTGCTACTTTGTTGTTCTTCCTTGTCATCTTCTTGACCCCCTCGTCTTCCTCCTTTTTATAATCATAGTTACAGTAATATAATAATGATAAGCATTCTTACCACTGATGCTGCTGTTATTGTCGGTAGGAATTGCAGATCTACAGAGGAAGGGAGAGCCTTGAGCAACACTTGAAGGAGAGACACACAGTGTGTGGTGTCCGATGAGAGGCAGACCATACACAGACACAGGGATGGGTAGGCACATTGAGGGCTCCACTGGGAACGCACCCATGCACGGGTGCCTGCACTCCCCACTGCTAAAGCACATTTGTAACCATCACTGGGACAAAAATAAAAGATAGTGAACTAGGTGGCTGCTTCTAAATGGAAAATTATTGAGTTGAGCTAAAGCTGATCTCAGCAGGGGACCAAACCTGCTGTTTGAAGGAGTGCAGGATGAATAGGAGCCAGAAAAGGAAAGGCAATTGATTGTCCTTCAACCCTCTGAAGGAGGGACGCTGCTAAACCTCCACACTGAACTCCGGGGGTTCACTGTGGAGGTCAACGTCAGAGGTCAACGTCAGATGAATATGGTAAGATGAAGCAGAAAGAGAATGACAACGTGGGTGTCATGAATGGCATCCTTAACATCTTTTTAAGCAAACAGAATCCCCAAAGGATGGAGGGTGTGGCTTTGGCCAAGTTCAGAATCAGAAAGAGCACTGGCTGGAAACACGACCCTGGGGGCTGATTATTTCTGGGTTCACCTAATCACAGTGAGGATCACTCTGGAAGACTAATGACTATGGGCTTAAAAAACAACATGGTCTATTCCTTGAGGTGTTGCTTCCCTATAAGAAGGGAATTTTCCTGCCCTGCAGTCAGAACTATCTGTCCAAGGTAAATAGAGGCAATTGGCAAAGTTCACCAGGTCTGTTACTGGATCTACTCCATCTCTATTCTCCCTACTTTCATTTTTCCCAGCAGTCCTTGTTTTCCATTCTGGGATCTCTTTGGGCCTGACTCCCCCTCAAGTGCTGGTATTAGATTGTGTGAACTATTCTAGGTCCATGGGACCATTTCATTCTCTTGCCCTCATTGACTGGTTCTCCTTTGTTCATGGAAATAAATGGTGGAGTCACTGTCTTGGAAATTCTACCCAGAGTGATGGGGCAAACGTGTTACCTCTTTCCATGAAAATTTCCCATGGCTAGATATGAGGCCATGAGCCCTGCTATCTGAGCACAAAGCTGGCAACCAAAGGAAGTGCAGCTGAGTGAACCCCCACCAGCAGTCCAGTCTTAATACTGGCCACCACTGCTGAGCATTTGCCATATGGCAACCACTGTGCTAAGTGCCCTATTTTCATTTTACTCATTTAATCTTACCTAACCCCCCACCCCATATAAAACGTTTTGCTCTCATTAGCTTACAGATAAGATGTCTGAGGCTTAGAGAGGTTGGCAAGGTCCCCAAGATTTCACAGCTAAGAATGGATTGGAGAGCTAGGATTTGAAGGCAGCCTAGAATGGGCTGACTCAGATTCTTCAGCACTGTGCTACCCTGACATGTGGGAAGGGACGTGGATAAAAAGAAGGGACTCATCACAAAATTTCTCTGCTCCTCCCCTCCATACCAAAACCAAATTCAGAAGCTGACTTTTTTTTTAACAGATTTTTTTGATGTGGACCATTTTTAAAGTCTTTATTGAATTTGTTACCATATTGCTTCTGTTTTATGTTGCGGTTTCTTGGCCACGAGGCATGTGGGATCTTAGTTCCCTGAATAGGGATCGAACCCACACCCTTGCATTGGAAGTCAAAGTCTTAACCACTGGACTGCCAGGGAAGTCCCAGAAGCTGAGGTTTAAATGACAAAAGATGGAAGTAAGTACTGACAAGATGCAAGGGCCGCTCGGACTTAACATTCTCCTTAGCCAGATCCTCTCATACTAAGGTCAAGATGCTCAAGACACAAGACAACGAGGGTTCTTAGAGTTTATTGGCACTGGACTAGAGAGGAGAGATCCCACAAATATCCCCATCTTCTTAGGGTAGCTCTGGAAATGGGTGCATCCCTCTCTTAGAATCAGTCATGGGTATCCATCGGGGCAGAAGGCTAAAACAGCCGCTCCTCTAAGCTCCAAAACATCCGGACTTGGTCCAGAGAGCTCCTACCATTAGGCTCTGGCTGGACTCTAAACATTCCCCATGTCTAGCCCTTCTGATCAATGACTTCCCTCTAAAGAAAAACATGCCCAGGCCATGAATGCGATGTATCCCCCATCCTACCCACTGTTTGAACTTTGAGCAACTGTGAGTGAAGTTTCTCTTTTTAAAAAAATTATAATGTATGCTTTTGTTGAAGAAATGCATGGGTGAGCACCCCTGTTCTCTTTTTCTGGTCATGAAAAGTCTTTGGAGAAGACTTGGTCATTGTGAAATGGTATACAGACAGTCCCATGGGCTTCAGGAGATGGATTTTCCTATAAAGAGCTCAGCAGACTGTCTGGTTTCCTGTAGAATCAAGATATTTTCTTTTTTATCTTTTTTTAAAATAAATGTATTTATTTATTTTATTTTTGGCTGTGTTGGGTCTTCATTGCTGCGCGCGGGCTTTCTCTAGTTGCGGCAAGCGGGGGCTGCTCTTTGTTGCGGTGCGTGGGCTTCTCATTGCGGTGGCTTCTCTTGTTGCGGAGCACAGACTCTACGCGCACGGGCTTCAGTAGTTGTGGCACATGGGCTCAGCAGTTGTGGCTCGCGGGCTTTGTTGCTCCACGGCATGGGGGATCTTCCCGGACCAGGGCTCGAACCCGCGTCCCCTGCATTGGCAGGTGGATTCTTAACCACTGCGCCACCAGGGAAGTCCCCAAGATATTTTCAATATAAGAAAATTCTGACTTCAAGTCCAGACACTTCTATAGAGAAAAGTCACTGGTGGAATTTGAATCATCGCCTTTGGACAACAGCTTATCCAAAAAAAATTATAACTGTCACGATGTCCTATGGTGTATGTCACTAATGCATTCCACTATTGCAAATTACCAACACCTCTGCCTTTAATAAAGCAAAGGTTTCTTTCTTCACCAGGGAGTCAGTAAATATTAAAATTCCCTCTTTGGTGCTCATTCTAGCCAGGACAGTTATCTCCGAGGACTTCTCACAATGGACTCGATTTGACGATAATTATTCTCAGCAATGCCAGTTAGTAGTTTCCATAGGCTCCTTGCCTCTACAGGCACGAAAACTCATTTTGATTCCAAGAGGGCCTGTTTTTAAATTCTCCCACGTCAGTTCAGTGCTTAGGAAGACAGAAGGAAAATTTCTAAGTCTTTTTTTTTTTTCTGCATAAGATGTTCTCCGTCTACCAAGAGGGACATATTTCAGCCACATGACAGACATTTAGAAAAGTGCAGGGTGAACTTTTAAAAACTTGCATACGGGAAGCCAAAGTGGAATCAGGTATACTGGCCTATCCCCCTCATCTTTTTGTGAAGCCCTCGATGGCCTGGTTCCGACAACTCCAAAGATCATACTCTTCTCTCCTTCCCTGTCTTTCTCTTTGTTGATCTTCCATGGGCTTTTCCATCAAACCATTGTAACACCAGCAGGAGTCCTGGACTTTGCCTCCACTCTCTGCTCTTGGTTGGGGAAGTCATTCTGATGCAGTCTACCTCAGTGATCCGAGATGCCTTTAACCTAAACAGTACTTTACAAAAGCCACCCCTCATCTTCATCTTGCAGCGTGTGACAGCACTTGACATGACAGTGGAGAGAAAAGCAGCACATGCCAGGGCTCAGATCACTCCCTGACTTCTATGCCCGAAATTGTTATCAGTCAGCCACCAGAGAGAGCATGTCTTGATTTTTGTTTCTTTTTCTGCACAAGTAAAGCTTTTCAAGGGTGCTGTGCTACTTAACAAATGACAGAAACCTTCAGCATCCCTGCCAGGTACTGGCAATGAATTGTTTTTCTTTTCTTTTTTTTTTAATAGGCTGGGACAAAGAAGCAGAGATTTCTCTGTGCCCAGATTTGGAGTTTCTCCAACCTTTAAACTTTATTGCCCAACAGAGTATCCAGCTGTGTTTTTGGGAGGGATTGAGACCATTAAAATTCATTTGGTACCAACTCTCCAGAGGAACACGCCAGCTTTCATCCTTACTGACTTCTGCATCATGTGAAACCCAATAGACTCCGATTTCTTAGGGAGTCAGTGAACCAATGAATGATAAGAGCGTGTTGTCATCTGTGCACGCTGTTCCTCACCTGGTCCCCTCTGTGACCAAAAGCACGAGTTTCTTAGGAAAGGGGCTTAGCCAGGTCAGCGACTCTGCATGTTGTCTAGAACAAGAGCAGACTTGCATGAGGAAACCGGCTTCTACGGCATAGCATGTGACCTTCCATGAACAAAAGCAGTTCAAATCTCAGAAACACTTCAACTTGAGCTTCCTGAAAAGCCACTTTCAGATATGCCTGCAGAATCCAATCATGGTTCCGTTATGGTTGTTCAATGCCAGCCACATGAGACAAAGGGGCTAATATAAAAACATCTTTATAATGAGAAATAGAGAATACATGCATTATCACCTTCTTTTCCTCTATGGACTCTTTTTTTTATCTAATTTTTAATTTAATTTTATTTATTTATTTATTTATTTTAGTTTTGGCTGTGTTGGGTCTTTGTTGCTGCGCGCGGGCTTTCTCTAGCTGCAGCGAGCGGGGTCTTCTCTTGGTCGCGGTGCGCGGGCTTCTCATTGCGGTGGCTTCTCTTGTTGCGGAGCACGGGCTCTAGGCTCTTGGGCTTCAGTAGTTGTGGCGCACAGGCTCAGTAGTTGTGGTGCACGGGCTTAGTTGCTCCACAGCATGTGGGATCTTCCCGGACCAGGGCTCGAACCCCTGTCCCCCTGCATTGGCAGGTGGATTCTTAACCACTGTGCCACCAGGCAAGTCCCTCTCTATGGACTCTTGCCAAGAGCTCAGGAGATGGGGAGTCAGAGTCAGAAGCTTTCCGTAACTGTGAGCATCCCTAGGAAAGCTACAACCACGCAGCTGCTTCGAGCATAGGAACAAGCATGTCCCCAACACACATGGCCAACTGTCTGAGGCTGGCTATCCCCACACCTGCCTTGGAGCAGTCTTCCATCATTCACAACATTTCTCCCTCATGATCAGCGTGATCGTCGTTCACTTCACCTTTCCTCAAATCCGGCTTCTACTAAATTTTAAATCCATTGGCTAGCCCTGAAGAAAACCTTTACCAGACCATGTGATTTTACTGGAAGATTCTCTCTGTATAAACATCTTGGAAACCTCCAAACACAAACAACATCTTTGTCATTTCTCTGGAATAAAATCAGTCCATCTTCAAGGTCAATGGTAGACTTTAAAAATCTCATCCAAAAGGATGGTGCCATTTTGAATGCCATTAAAGTAAAATCTTGTAAAATGGAAACTCTATACTCCTTTAGTAATGAGAAACGGGTCTGAGAACTGAGGCATATAAAATTAATAATATTAATGATAACAACAATAATAAGCATCTCCTCCTCCTTCTTCTTTTTCTTCTTCTCCTTCTTCTTCTTATTTTTGTTACTGTTATTATTATTATCGATAAATGTTTTCTTTTTTTTTTGTTTGTTTTTGTTTTTGTTTTTTTGCAGTACGCGGGCCTCTCACTGCTGTGGCCTCTCCCGTTGCGGAGCACAGGCTCCGGACGCGCAGGCTCAGCTGCCATGGCTCACGGGTCCAGCCGCTCCGCGGCATGCGGGATCCTCCCGGACCGGGGCACGAACCCGTATCCCCTGCATCGGCAGGCGGACTCTCAACCACTGCGCCACCAGGGAAGCCCAGATAAATGTTTTCTTTAAATTGAATCTGCAGCCTAAACTATGGCAAAAATTCATTCTATGAATCTAGGGAAAGTGTGTTACGGTTTAAAGAATGAATGAATGCAAAGGGTTATAATGACCTTGACATGTTTTAAAGATGAATAAGAGAGTA
>NC_041227.1:51491587-51518654 GCF_002837175.3 Physeter macrocephalus | reverse complement strand
TCCCCTGCATCGGCGGGCGGACTCTCAACCACTGCGCCACCAGGGAAGCCCAGATAAATGTTTTCTTTAAATTGAATCTGCAGCCTAAACTATGGCAAAAATTCATTCTATGAATCTAGGGAAAGTGTGTTATGGTTTAAAGAATGAATGAATGCAAAGGGTTATAATGACCTTGACATGTTTTAAAGATGAATAAAAGAGAAGGGCTAGAACAAAGGGAAGAAGAAACAGACTGCAAAGAAATGACGTCTTTGAGGTAGGCAGAGACCAGATGTTATGGGATCCTATGGACTGCAGTCAATTTTGTTTTGTTTTGGATTGCTTTTGGTTGTTTTTTTCTAAGCATAATAGGACACCACTGGGGAATTTTAACTAGGAGATTAACTGAATTGATTTACGGGTTTTTTAAAAGATTTTTTTTTCTTTTTGTGGTTAAAATATACATACATATATAATACATATAATATATATTATATATATATTATATATATATATATATAAAACACCACCTTAACTACTTTTGAGTGTACAGTTCAGTTCCGTTAAGTATATTTACATGGCTGTCAAGCAAATCTCCAGAACCTGTTCATCTTGCAAAACTGATATCCCATACCTAGTAAATAAAAACTTCCCTTTCTCTCTTTCCCCAGTCTCTGGTAACCACCACTCTACTTCCTGTTTTTATGAATTTGACTACTCTAGGTATCTAAGTGGATCTCTGCAGTGTTTGTCTTTTTGTGACTGACTTATTTCACTTAGTATAACGTCCTCAAGGTTCATCTCTGTTGTAGAATGTGGCAGGATTTCCTTCCTTTTTAAGGCTGAATAATACCCCATTGTACGTGCAGACCACATTTTGTTTATCCATTCATCCACTGATGGACACTTGGGTTGCTTCCACCTCTTGGCTGTTGTGAATAGTGCTACTGTGAACACAGGTGTGTAATGCATTTATGTTTTAAATACTTTTGGCTCTTACGTGGATAATGGATTGGAGGCGGGCAAACACAGATCCTGGGGAGTCCAGGAGGGAAGCTGTTGCAGCTGTAAAGGTGGCAACAAAGGTGGCTTGAACGAGGGTGTGGCAGTGGAAACAGAGCATCGGACAGGCAGAGGGTGTACCTTGGAGGTAGGGGCTGAGGGAGGTGTGGGTGGTTGAACGGAGGGGCCGAAAGGAGGGAAAGACTCAAGCGTGATGCCTATGAAACAATGAGCCCAGTGCCTGGCATAGAGCAGTCCTTCAACAAAGATTAGCTGCTTTCATTTTTATCACCCTAATCCTAATTCTCAGTTATTATTCTTTAGACTGGCAAGTGGAACATGAGAGGCAAGGTTAGGCTGCCTTATAAGTCCAGAGGCGTCACAAGATGAAAAACCACCTTCACTCGGCTGTGACCCACTTTTTTATGAAGCTGAAATCTCAGCCCATCCCCTCAGCCTCTTGCTCACGACTTCCGACAACGGGACCATCTCCTTGTGTTCCTCTAACTATGCCGTGTTCACACGGGTACTGCCTTCCCCCACAGAGTTTCCCGTACATGCAATACCTTCCCCGCAGCTCTCTAGGTCTGAAGGTCTGACTCCTTCCAGCTCCCTCTCCTCCTCTGCCAGCTGCTTTCACACCACTCCCTCCCCTCCATTCTCTGCCCCCTCCCACGTGGCCTTCCTGAAGTCCCAGGAGAGCTCTCTCAGCTCTCCCACCCCACACCCTCCTGCTGTCCGAAAGGACCAGCATCAAGGCCCCCACCCTCCCAGGCCACCCTTGACTTAATTAACTCCTTTTTTTTTTTTTTTTTTTGTGGTATGCGGGCCTCTCACTGTTGTGGCCTCTCCCGTTGCGGAGCACAGGCTCCGGACGCGCAGGCTCAGCGGCCATGGCTCACGGGCCCAGCCGCTCCGCGGCATGAGGGATCTTACCCCCCCTCCCACGTGGCCTTCCTGAAGTCCCAGGAGAGCTCTCTCAGCTCTCCCACCCCACACCCTCCTGCTGTCCAAAAGGACCAGCATCAGGGCCCCCACCTTCCCAGGCCACCCTTGACTTAATTAACTCCTTTTTTTTTTTTTTGTGGTATGCGGGCCTCTCACTGTTGTGGCCTCTCCCGTTGCGGAGCACAGGCTCCGGACGCGCAGGCCCAGCGGCCATGGCTCACGGGCCCAGCCGCTCCGCGGCATGAGGGATCTTACCGAACCGGGGCACGAACCCGTGTCCCCTGCATCGGCAGGCGGACTCTCAACCACTGAGCCACCAGGGAAGCCCTTAATTAACTCTTCGTCACTCCGTCCATTGTCAGCTCCACGACTGCTCTCCAACAGAGCACGTCTTGACCTACTGAAGTTTAAGTGGGGTCCCTCTGCTTTCCTAGAACCTGGTATCTCTTCTTTAGGACACTTACCTCAGATGGTAATTATAGGTTTTTTTATTGTGGTTATTTGATTTTTTCCGCCATCTAACTTCCTCTCCTAACCTCACCCCACTGTACACTCCAAGGTTACGGATGCCCCTTCAGTTTTCACCCAACATTTAACACCAACAGCAACACTTAGTAGGGCCTTGATATATTTGAAATAAATGAATAACTGAAGTTAGCAGGACTATTCATCTCCAGGAATTATTTTCCTGTTGGTTAAATAAAAGATCCTTTCAGAAAGTCATGTTTCCTAATCATGGATTTGTGTATTTTTAGATTCTTTTTATAAACAGAGCTCAACTGAGTTATGCATGTCAGAGTGAGAATGAGTGTCTACAAGTTTTACGCTTCTGCTATTGATGGTGACATACTGAAAGTGACAACTATATAAAAGTGATTGACAATCAACAGCTTAAAGGAATACTTCAAATCCATCCACCAAGCAAGGAACCGCATAACTAGGGCAGAATCCCCAAGTCTGGAGAAGAGAAAAACAATTTGAGTGGACTTTGGTTTTTAAATAGAAGCGCCAACTTGACACACTTTCTTCTGCTTTTGTAGAATAGTTTGCGAGTTTGAAATTAAATGCACATACGTGGAGTGTTCAGGAAAGTAATATGGCAGTGGGAGAAACTCATCCTTAGAACCTCTCACAGCCGCCCATCTATCTACCAATCTGAGGTGTCAAGTAAAGCACAGTGCATCTGAAAAGTAGGCAGGCAGATCTCAGACTTAGTTCTACCTGCCTGTTACACTGAGCCCTCAGCACCTTTAATTGAGTGCCATTTAGTTTCTCATTAAAAAGGAATCAGAGCATTTCTCACTCTACCACTACTCCCATAATCTGTGCATCCATCAGCCAATGGAAGCGTAAACTGGTACCTGCAGAATCAGAAAAACAAATATATTAGGTTCCCAAATGATCTCTGAAATAAACTAGCTGATGTTTAAGGACAGAGGAATGTGAGGTCGAAGCTGGATGCACCAGCATCCTTGATCCAAAGCAAATAGATTCCCAACAGGAGGACTGCAAGGATGCTCAGAATCAGACACACTTGTCAGAACACCGTGGGTGCAAGCTCTATCAGGCAGGTGTGCAGAACTCCCTGGAGACACGTGGGCCCTTATCTTGGGGATGCTCTGTGTCACTAGAGGCATATGACTGCCCTCCCTCTGGGCTGACATTACACCAAAAGAAGAAAAAGTATCTTTTAGCTCCATTCCTTAAACTTTGAAAGATAAGGAGGATGGCTAGGTATAAGCAAATAGAAGGCTGCACTTATGAAGGGAGAGACTACAGTCTTGGGCTCAACTGTCAAGGGTAATTTTAGGAGGAAGATCTAGCTTAAGGAAAGTTCTTCTCATATGGTGTCATTCCCTTCAGTGTATGGTTTGCTTCCAAGAGGGATGAGGTGGGTTGCAAATAATGGCCACAAACTTACCCCATCCCTGTTTGCAGACACCTTTTCAAGGTGAGCTTGCTGTTTCTTCCCTTACTATCTGTCACTTTATCCCTTGACTCTGGGGTTGGCTGTGTGACTTGCTTTTAGCAAATATAATGCAAGCAGATATTAGCAAATATAATGTAAGCAGAGGCTGGACAGTGCTTGTGAGTTAGGGGTTGCCTTCTCACTGCACTTGGAACTCTGACACCCATGCTAGCCTGCTCACTAAGACTGATCTAGTTTGCTGAGGAGACCACATAGAGGGAAACTGAAGCACTGCAGAAAATCACCAGCCACATGAGTAAAGCCATTCTAGAAAATCCAGCCCCAGAGCGCAAGTAAGCCCAGGCAAAACAGTCGGAAAAAAATGCCCTGCTGAGCCTAGTCCATGTGGCTGCCACAGAGAAGTATGAGGTAACAAATCATTTTTGTTTTAAGCCCTGAAACATTGGAACTGTTTGTTACACAGCAAAAGCTAACTGTTACAAAGGCATAAATGTTATGGATCCCTGGGCTTCTGTCATCTCTTTCATCAAATTCAGTCTAGAGAAATGGAAAAGAGATGAAGAAAGGCTGTTCACAAATAAAGATTTGGGGGCTGTGCTTGATACTCATTTTTAATAATTACTTTATTGGAAAAGTAATGCAAGCACGTGGTAAAAAATCAATTAGTGCAAAATGGCATATTATGAATTGTTAGTCTCCTCCTACCCTGAAGCCTCAGCCCCCTTCTCCTGAATAATCACTATTATCAGTTCCTTGTCTGTCTTTGTAGAATATATCCAGACATCCATATGTATAAGTCTATATACACAAATATGATCATACTACATATGCTTCTCTGTACCATTCTTTTGTTCCACTCATTCACATCTAAGTCTATATTAATATATAAGTTGAGTAAAATTTTACCATCTTTCCACAGTATCACATTTAGACCTATCTCATCTTTTCAGTGGCTGCAGAAATATTATTGTGTACAGGTTGTAACATGGGATTGTTATAACATAGACATAACCCAAGGTAGTATTTGGATTCAATGTAGAACCAGCAGGAACAGAATAAAATACCAAGAAAGAAGAGTATCTGGTCCATGTCTAACAGGGAAGCTGATATACAGGATCCATCCAGGAGGGCCTATCATCACAGAGAAGGGGAGCTCTATTCAGGGTGAGGTGTTAATGGCAAAAACATTCAAAGAGGTGAGATGGTGAAAAATGGAAATGACCACATACACAGGTTGCCAGCACAATTCATCCACTATCAATACACCTTCTCTCTCCCCTTCTCACCCTCTCTCATAATAGTTAATGTTTATTAAGCATCTCCGATGTGGTAGGTACTATGCTGCCTTCTTAGATACACAATCACATGCAGTCCTTAAAAGGGTCTTGTAAGATGGGGTCTACTGCCATCCCATTTTACAGATGAGAATATTGAGACCTAGGGAGATTAACTTGCTCAAGGTCCTCAGTGGTGGAGTTAAGACCTGAGCTTCTAATTATGCCACTGCTTCAGGAGCCTCTTCTGAGGTTTCTCCTAGAACTTCATGGGCCTCCTTTATAGGAGGCCTATAAAGTTCCTCCTAGAGCTTTACAGGCCTTGAAAGGGGCACGGTGGGCGGCACAGGGATTCTGATGTCAACCTTCTCTGGGGTCACAGTTGATTTGGATCCCTGTAGGTGGATCTGCACAACGTCACACAGGTTAGAAGCAGCTAATGGAACCACATGATCTTTCCATCTCCTCCCACCGTCTGAGGCCAGTGCCTGAAGGACAAGTGAGGTCATGTTTAAGCTCTAATAGGTAATATTCTGTTCAGGAAGAAATAACCCCGCCCATTCCCAGGAAACTAGGGAACCAGGGTTTCATCCCTCTGGGGCCCCAAGCAGCCCTTCAAAGTCAAGGACCCACCTTCCCTCAGCTAGAATGCAAATTAGTCTATCTTGTTCACCACCATCTCTTCAGCACTTACCAGGATCTCCATCAAGTATTTAGTGAATCAATGAATGAGTGAATCCAGAAGAGAAGGCAAGTCCTAAGAGGGCTGCAAGACCCAAGAAGAACTCTTAGCATCAATAAAGAGCCTCAAGGAAGAACTACTCGATTCAGCAGCTTAGAAAAGAATATGAAAAAGGGGTACTGGCACCCAGCACAGTACCCAGTACATGTCTATGAAGTGAACATACGTTGTAGAATAAGATTCAGAGAGTCTGATAAACTGAGCTCTTGAAGTTGAAGAACTTTTAACTGGCAAGATGCAAAGAGACATGAGAATGGCCTGTAAACTTGGCCAAGCTGGAGGGCACAGGGTCAGACTAAAAAACAGAGAGTAAGAGCCATGTGGTCACGACTGGGATTGCATCCCACCCTGCTGGGGCAGCTCTAGGAGGAAGGGGCTCTACCAGGAGGGTCAGGAAGAAAAGATAGGGACCTGGTGGGAGCAGCTCCACCAACCTCAAACTGAAGGAGGGATGCAGGAGGCCCCTGGGTGAACAGAACCATCCGCCAAGGGCTGAGATAAAACAGCATGATCTTACTGGACAAAGGCGACTTTAAAACATGGTGATTAATCAGCTGCACAGATATCAAAGTTGATTTCATAATCTTTACGGGGGAGGAGAATGGTATCTTCACATGTGGTTAAGTGAGCAAATGCTGATGTCAGTCTTTAAATCTTCCAGACCCTGTTATATTCCTGTGTTCAATGCCTCCTCCCTGTGCTCCTCCAGCCTCTGCAGTTACATTCCCTGTGCTGCCATTGCCTCTTACCTTGGTTCTTTTCCATGGTTAGTCCCCTTGAGGGAAGGAACTCTATTGATTTCAAAGTGCATGGAACACACATGGTACGTACTTAATTCTGTTTCTGATGAGGCTGACCTGGGCAGACATTCTCACCCATTGCTAAGTAGTAGGTATTACATATGCAATTTGGACTCACTATGGGTGCTATAGGATGACTTGACACTGTCATATAAACATTCATTGAATACCCTCTAATGAAAGGAGCTCTGAGTGTGTGTGTGTGTGTGTGTGTGTGTGTGTGTGTGTGTGTGTGTGTGTGTGTATGCAGCAGAGTAGAATGTATGCATTGATTGATGGCATGCTGAAATCAGAGGGTCATCTTCTTACAGGAAGTTTCTTTAAGTTCCTAGGTATTTTGCCAGTTGGGAAAAGGATGTAAGACCCTGGCTTTATAGTCTCAGCATGATGATCAGGTATTTAAGAGGAGTTGGCATGGCTCAACAAGTTCTAGGAAATGTGCCAGAACTCAGACTTTCATGAAAGGCTCTCTCCTCTTCTTTTAACCAAGGGGAATGACATCATCCACAGTTCACACAAGAAGAAATGAAGCACTATGCTAACTCAGTGGTGGGGCTTTTTCTGCAAGATACGTCCTGAGAAAAGCTGGAACCCCTCCTAGAGGCAGCAGGCGAACATCCAGGAAGCCCTTCTCCAACCAGAGTTCGTCCAAGGTACTCACCCTCACCACGTCTTTTTACCAGTCGCTTTTGTAATCGAAGCGGGTGACAACTTCATTCAGTTCTTAGTAACAAGAGGAGGGATCGATTCCCCGAGAATGCCCTAATGACTGGAGACTGGGGCACAAACCATAAATGGAGACTTTCTGATTCCAAGTGAAATTATAGTTTGCCCTGCGAGATTGCACAATAAATCAGGGGGAAAACCAGCCAACATAAGACTCTGGGGTCACTGAAGTGATGTTGACACATTACAATAATGAGAACTTGAAATACCTCATGCCCTATTGATTTTTAAGCTGAATCATTCCCACTGCAGGAGATTACAAGACTCTGTCTTGGAATCATGGCTCATGTGGGAGATGCTGAGGAAAAATACGCCCAATCCAATCAGAATGAAAAGCTTTACTTGTACTTATTATAAATCTAATACCATTGTTGCTAGGCTGTGTGATAGGCACTTAACCTACAATGGGAAATATTTTTTTCTTTTAATTAAAATTTTTCATACCTTTTTTCTCTTTTATTTTACACATGGCTCTTCGCTATGACTACACAGGAAAAAGTACCCAAAGAAAACAGGCACAATGGCTCGATTAGTACATAAAGGGCAATTTCTTTATGCTTTTCTAATTCCAGGGTAGCTTTCAAGTTCCCTGCATCACCATATCATTTTGAAGAATGGAAAATCATGTCCTAACAACCAACTTATTTCCTAGTCAATAGGAAAAGATGTATTCCACCAGCATTTAGCATCTACAGTAAACAAAGAATGCCTTGCTGATCTTTCCTTTTTCCCTGAAAAGTGCTCCGCAGAGCTGAATAAACATAGTTATGGGAGGCCAACTGGTGACATAAGTTAATTACTAACCTCTCACACGATAAGAGAATGGTAATAATTTATTTTCACTGTTGCATTAACCATAAGTTGCTTTTTTTGCCAATGGAGTGTGCTGGAGGAGAAGGCTCTAGAACACTGCTGCTTGCCATATACCCTATACAAGAGTGTGACAATATTTTAGTTGTGAGGCCAGATGCACTGCTTTTCCTAGGCATAGTATTCTGGCCATAACTCAGAAAATACCCACATTTCTCGGCTTTAGGAGAGAGGGAACTAGCAAGTAGGAATAACATGCTTCCCTCAATAGGGCTCTGAAAACATTATCCAATTATTATAGATATAATTTTGACTTGGGTTTACCAGGATGTAATACACAATAAATAGCCTGGCACAATCCAATACGATCATACTTTCTTTGAAAACATTTATCGAGGTCTTAATATGGGCCAGGCATTGTGTTAGGGATTAATTACATATTGTTCACCTGTTCTGTCTCCATGATGTTTATAACCTATCACTATAATTGAATTGTTGAGATGAACACACCTGCAAGCAAAACCTATGGGTCTAAAAGTGTTTCTTATAGAAGAAACCCTCATGTCCTACTGACGGAGTTGACTTAAATAAATCAATGGTACTTAGAAGCTAACTGGTCTTTCTTGTCTCAGATACCCTGACTGTTTTTCTTAATTTGATCTGATGGTGTCTCGCTCTTTTTGAAAATATATATTCCTGGACTTCCCTGGTGGTCCAGTGGTTAAGACTCCGCACTTCCAATGCAGGGGGCACGGGTTCGATCCCTGGATGGGGAACTAAGATTTCACTTGCCACGTGGTGCAGCCAAAAAAAAAAAAAAGAAAATATATATGCCTGCTTATAAATTCCCCCGAATTCTACTATTTCATGATCAACCTTGGAGTAGCTAGCCAGAAACTGTCATCTTTTGACATGGCTACAGTCGGGACCTAGGTTCTTACTTATGTCCATAATCCGTTTATTAATATGATTGAAAGCAGGTGAGTGATTTAAGACACTTTTTCACACGTGTTGGTAGAACATAGTTCAAAATTGATATAGAGGAGGGGTCTGGGGGGTTACTATGGATGATTTTGTTCTGTTATAGCACTCTTGGGAGTTGTTTTTCTCCCTTCACACAAAGTTCTTTCTGTAAGCTTCCCTCTGTGGTTCACTAACAACTTTATTCACAGAGTCGCAAAGCAGCTGAGAATTGAAGCTTGTGTAGAGGTCACACTTCAAGAGTCTGCTGCATTTTGACTTGCATGTCCCAGCCAACATCACCATTGGAAGAACTGGTCTGGGAGGCATTGAACAAGCTTCTCTTCTCTTACCAACGTCAGTGATACAACATAATAGTTAAGCATCCTGTTTACGGACTTAGCCTGCCTGTGGTCAGATCCAGGGTCCATTCCACGTGAGCTGTGCAATCTTGGGTAAACTACCTTCTTGAAAACAGCTCCCTCATCTGTAAAATGAAGACAACAAGGGCCCCTGCCAGGGAAGATGCTTAGGAAGCTTAAATAAGCCAACCAATGCACAGCGCCTCCTACGGTGCTTGTCGGATACGATACTCAGTGCGTTGTAGCCATGATGTTTTCCCCCAAGAGCACCAGGGCCTTAGCTTGGAGGCATTTGCTTTGATTTTCTGAGCTCAGTTCAGCACGGGGCAATGGGGTATAGCAACAGTTTTAGAGAACTGTGCCTACACTGATATGTTCAAGCGGGCAGCCAGAATTGATTCCCATCTGATTGTTTCTGTATTAGCAACACCACACCATGGCTGTTAAGGGTTAGGCCCTGAGAAACAGTTCTAACTCTTTAGAAACACAATTCCAGCAACACGCAAGCCTAGCACACAGCAGGCTCCCAATGTGCTGGTGCAGAAGAGCAACAAAGAGTCACGTGAAGCACGTGAAAAACAAAGATGAAGTTCCGAAAATTAGATGAAACCACTATTTCCTTTCAAAGAGTTCTCTGCCGCCACGTACACTGACAATCTAGTCTAACTTTACAGGACAGAAATAAAAGAGCAGGTGTCATCTATAACTGCCTTTTTATAAATACCAGTGCCGGAGGTCATGCCTTCCCAATTCCCCTGGCCATTTTCTACAAGACACCCCAGAGTAGCACATATCTTTCTTGTTAACGTTTCATGGAATCTTTCCATAAACATACGCTTGTTCTTGCCTTCAACATTTTGTCCTGTCACTGCAACAGATGGCTTTACACTGGAGCATATGAAAATATTAAATACTTTATAAGCCTGGTAGAAATATGAAATGCCTTTGGAGGATGGATAGCTCCATGATTAATGTAAAGCAGCCATGCAAGATTCTGTTAGAAACAAGTAACTTTAAGTTGTGATGTTGAGTAGATATGGGGCCATCAATTCCACATCTTCACTGAAGGTAGGCAAATGACCAGGGGCTCAGCTTTCTGTAAGACAGATCTGCGCCACGTGGAAAGGCAGAACATACTGCAGCTGAGAGCTGTGAAATATTGCAGTGTGTATCCAAGGGAGGATTGTGAAATCTACTTCTTAGAAATCTAAAAGCCAGAAGAAACCTCCATCTGTCTGAGATGGTCAAATAAAGTAAGCTTAAATCAGAGCAATGAGTTGAGGGGCAGTAAAGTCAGCTAGGCGATTGTCCTATGTACACAAATCCATGTACTGTTTCCTTTCAGAGCCAGCTTGATAAATGCTGACCCGACCCAATGAGTGTTGCCATCTCAGCTGACCCAGAAGGTATGACCCACAGATCTGCGAATGAGGTCCAGATCATCGATAGTGGTTAAAATGAGGGATTCTCAAGCCAGACTGCCTACCTCTAAGTGATTGTAGCAACTTGGCAAGGGACTTCAGCGCTTTGTGTGTGACTCTCCTTCTGTAAGTGGGGGGTAACAGTAGTGTGTACATCCTAAGGATTCTATGAGGACAAGTGAGTTAGCACACACAGCAGGCCTAGAATACAGACTGGCATATGGTGGATGCTGCATAAATGCTGCCTAGTCTCTAGATTTAGTACTCTGTTTATGTAGAAATAAACATCAAGATGTGGGTAAGATTTTACATTTTTCCTTTTATTGGTATGTGCGTGACTGGCATTCGCTTCCAATAGAGGTAACATATTAATGTTACCCATAATGTGTACAAATAAAAAATCGCCAAAGCTTTCTGCTTGGCATTTATCCCAGAGAAGCGAAACTCACGCTCAGACAAAAACCTGTCCACCAGTGTTCACAGCAGCTGTGTTTGTGATAGCCACACACAGCCCAGGTGTCCTTCAACAGGTGAGTGGCACAGACGGTGGCACATAGCACATACTGTGGGATATTACTGAGCAGTGAAAAGGAACAAATGATGGATGGACTCAGTCATTCAGATAAAACTCCAGGGAATAATGATGCTGGAATTAGCCAATCCCAAAAGGTTAAATACTGTGTGATTCCACTTATATAACGTGTTTGAAATGACAGGATTTTACAAGTAGAGGACAGAGGTTAGGGATGGGGGTAGGTGGTGGTGAGAGGAGTTGAACATGTTTATAAAAGAGATTCTTTGTATGGACGTGCTCAGTATCTTATCTATGGTGGTGAATCCCGGAAGCTACACACATAACAAATTTGGGTAGAACGAAACACACCCATACAAATGAGTACAAGTCAATCTGGGGAAATCTGAGTAGGATTAGTGGGTTGCAGCCACATGAGTATCTCAGATATGACGTGATATATGGTTTTGCAAAATATTCCTGCTGGAGGGAAGACAGGGTGAAGAGCACCAGGGGCCTCTCTGTATTATATCTCGTGACTGCATGTGAATCTGCAAAACTACCTGGACAAAAGTTTCCATTGAAAACAAAGCCAAAGCCTAAATAAAGGTGAAGATTCAAAGTTTTCAATACTTTGAGGTGACAGCCACCCTCTTCCCTGGATTTTCCAGCATTATGGATACACTGCTCATTGGGTCCCCCTGAATCTCTGTAGATGCATTGTGAAACTACTTAATAAATACACAGATTCTTTTTCTATTTAATGATGCATACATTGCACTGATTAGTTCTAGGTTTGTGTATTTAGTTGGTACTTTTCAAGGCAAGGAGGTCTGCCGAGTAGAGTGCACGGGTTTCTGAACCAATCTGAACAGCGCCTGCCTTTCTCTGAAGTGTTTTATTATTCTGAGTTGGACCCGCTGCATCTCCCAAGGTATGAAGTTCAGTTCAAGATAAAAATATTTTATCTGCCCTTACAGCAAATTGAAAGGCTATAGAAAGGGTTTTGTTATTGCAGTGTTTTCATAAATATATAGTAAACATCTTTCACAGTGGGAAATTGAGAACAAAATACAATTTTCATGCACAGCCATTCATGTAGCTGGCACAGGAAGATGAAATGACCCAGAGATGAATAAAAAAATAATAGTATACAACTCTGAGCAGCCCAGAGTCCCTGACAGACACCGCAACTGGGAGGCTAAGGATCATGATTCTGTAGTACCTCCGATGAATGACAAGTGTCTGCGGCATTGGTGGAATTTGGTTCTCCTCTGTGGCCAAACCGTTAGGCTTAACACTTAGCTTCATCACTTTCAGAAATTGTCAACATCCAACCATCCCATTTCAGAGCACAAAGCGACCGCAAACCGTAGCCAGGACATAATTTTAAATCGAGCAATCTGGGGGTTTATCTCCCTTTAAGTCTCTCTTAAGCACATTTTCAAAGCAATTTGGATTGCTTGTGTCTAAGACAGAATATCTAGGTTGATATCTAAGCTGATCGACATCAGCTTGGGAGTGAGGGGCTGATCAGAGCTTGTTTGCAAAATTGAAGCTCTTTTTTTCTAACTAAAGTATTTTTTTATTACCAAAGTAGTGTATGTTTGTTGAAGATAAAAAGGAATAAAGGTATAATCTTTTTTAACAGCTTCATTGAGGTGTAATTGATATACAAAAAACCCTGCACGTCTCACGTGAACAATCTGATGAGTTTGGATATATGCATCCACCCGTGATACCATCACCACAACCAAAGTAATAAACACATCCATCACTCCAAAGGTTTCCTTGCATCTGGGGTGTGTGTGTGTGTGTGTGTGTGTGTGTGTGTGTGTGTGTGTGTGTGTGTGTGTGTGTGTGTGTGGTGTGCTCTATAAGAACACTTAACATGAGCTCTTTCTCCCCTGCTCCCTTCCCAGTCAAGTTCCATAGTTACCACAAAGGTCACCCCCCTTCTCAGCCCCTTAGTTATCTGTTAGAATTTCTCCATGTATAGAAAACGTTTGCCTGTGTAGGTGTGTTTTCTAACAAGGTTTTCCTAACACATGCCTGAAGCTTGGACTCTTCGCTTGCAGCACCACAGACACCGTTTCAGGTCCATGAAGATCCACTTCACTCCCTGAATGCTTCCTGGAATCCAATCCTCCATTGTTAGGCATTTCGTTTGCTCCAGTTTTTCTTCCCACTATGCTGCAGTCAACCACCTTTGGAAACTTGAGCAACAGAAACCCTAGAGGTGGAAATGCTGGGCCAATGGATATGCACTTTGTTTTTAAATAAAAATTTCCAAATTGTCGTCCACAGAAGAATGTACCATTCCACACTCTCTCCAACAGTGTGCAACTGTTTTCCAACATGATCTATGCGACATTGATACATACAGATGAAACTTTTCACATATATACACAAATACACACCCAAATATATACATGTATATGTATACATGAACATATTTTCGTATACTTGTTGGTATTTATCCTTCTGAAAACTATATACACTCTCTTTGCCAATTTTCCTTCTGGATCATTAGCTGGTCATTCTATGAATCCGACCATCCACTCATCCACCCATCCATCCATCCATCTACATATACCATCAAGATTATAAGAAGGTTAGTCCTAATTAAAGGATCGCAGGGACTCCCTAGGGTTAACCAAATCTGATCTATGTCAGATTCATTTTTCACCACTGTAAGAACAAAGATTCCTATGGCTCTGAGTCAAAAAGAGGGTGGAAATAGTCTTGCAAGTCATAAAGTTTCAAATGTGACTACTAATCCAACTCACTAGCAGTTGGTAACCCTAGAAAAATCACATCAAGTCTCAGTCTCCCCTTACGAAAAATGAGTTTCATAAGAGTACCTGTCTCATAAAGTTGCTGGGAGTACTCAGTTCAATAATGTATATCCAGAAGTTAACATAATGTATGGCTCACACAAACACTCAATAGACAGGATCAGTACTCATGATAATGATGTATAATTCTCTATGTTGAGCAGTTTGCTAGTACATTACAACAAAACCTGGTTTCTTTTTTATTAGCAGCAGAAGTTGAAGCCCGAACCACTTATAACATTGATGACCCTCTATATTTCTACCTCTCTGGGAAAACTTTGTAATAGGGACTCAGCAGAAACCCATTTTCCCCTTGCTGGATGCACTCTTAATGGCACACAAAGTTTACCACCAGTTGTCTTTATTTTAAAAAGCAGATTCACATTAAATGTGGAAATATGTTAGAAACCAATTCCACTGGATATGGAATGAAAATGGCTCTTTTAAATCCAGTTTCCTATTGTTTTCTTCTTTTAGTCAATTAACCAAGATATATGTATTTTAGCACTATAGACTAACAGACCACACTTAAGGAACCTTATTGGGTAGTCTTAGCTACATGAGTTCATCCCCGTTTATTTACCACTGAACAACAAATTCTGGTTTAATTTTAAACCATTTCCTGAATCAACTCTTGGATGGAACAGGTATTGCACAAAAGCCAATTCGATGAACTACATTAAAAACAGAAACGTGACGATAACGTGAGTCTTTTGACAGTTCTGAAACGGGATTCACTCCTCACTGTCTACGTGTAAATGTGAGTTCACTGGGCCCGAAACATACAGGAAGGACTGGAATGGTTTCCACCTCCAGCTCAGTTCCTGGAATGTTCCGGGGCTGGGGCAGGGTGGCCCAAGAGCTCCCTTCCATGGCTTTGGCATTGCTGGAGGGCCAGACCAAAGCCGTTCAAGAGCCGTGACCCTTCCTCCCTCATATCCATAAATCTGTGCCTTGCCTCATGTAAACTGCAGCCCATTCTTGTGGCTCAGCATCTTCGAGCTTTTTGTGGGGCAATGCATAGTGAGCTATGTACCAACACCCGAGTCATGGGAAGTTTGGGTGAGAAGCCTGAGGAGGCAGCTGGCATAGAACTGACTTCTGTCAGATCAGTGGTTCCCGTTGCCACCACCTCCTCTTCCTCCAGTATTTGCATTCAAGATGCAAGATGCTTCCTTTTAAAGTACACACCCATATATGCCCTTGACAAGAAACTTCTTAACACATAAATTCTTCCATCCATGTATTCATTCATTCAACTTAAATTGATTGAGGTTCTCTACTCCCATCTTGGCTTTCTGAACCATTGGTGTAGGTACGTTTAATCGTAGAACTGCAAGACTGTTTCTTCTAATGCAGAATGAAGTGTGTCAAACTGTCACTGCTATTTAAACATCTACTCAGATTGTTTTTCTCTTCATAGGTTTTAACTACGTGGTGGAAATTCAACAGAGCGAGAGATGCACTTGGTCATTCCCACGGTCTAAATGAGGAAAGGTAGATTGGCTTCGGCAAGATCAAGCTGTAAATCAATGTGCCCACATCCACCATATCCCACGTGGTATGGACTATACTGGACTCCACAGAAAATTTTTTTAAATATTTATTTATTTATTTATTTATCTGGCTATGCCGGGTCTTAGTTGCGGCATGTGGGATCTTCGTTGCCATGGGTGGGATCTTCTTTGCGGCATGTGGGATCTTTCGTTGCGGCATGCGGGGTCTTTCGTTGCGGCATGCGGGATCTAGTTCCCTGACCAGGGATCGATCCTGGGCCCCGTGCGTTGGGAGCGCAGAGTCTTAACCACTGGACCACAAGGGAAGTCCCCCTAGAAAAATTTTAAAGTGCCAGGAAACCAAAAAGTGAAGTTTCTTGAAGAGATCATTCATCCTCTAAGTATGTCCTTCTGAATACTATTGTTTACAGTAGTATTAATAAATAATAAAGAGAACTCACAAGTCCTACTGACCCTGGAAAAGTGCACGTTCAGAAGTATTTAAATAGTGAAAAATAAAGCTGTGCGCATTATCATTCACTCTCATTCAAAAATGGTTGTTAGTTTTCTTAACTGGAGATGAAACTAAAAATGTCTTTTGTTTCAAAACTCAAATGCAGATGCTGCTGTAACAACTGTGCTTCTGCACATTTAGAAACGCAACTTATTAAAGAGCATGACAACGTGGTTAGGAGCAGAGACTGGTGTGTAAATTCCAGCTCTGCCACTTAGAAGCTGTCTGACCTTGGGCAAATTACTCGACTTCTCTGGGCCTTGGTTCTCTCTCTCCTCTGTAAAAAGTAGATAATAACAATATCAACCATGTGGGCTTCTCTTAAGAATTAAATGAATTAATATTTTAAAGCATTTATAATAGAACTCGGCACATGTAAGACACTAAGTGTTTATTAGATAAATAGGCAAATAAACCTATGTGCCAAACCTTTAAAGATAAGGAGAAAATAACAGTGCTTGAATACCGAGGGGAAGCAGGAAGGTTCTTAGAATTACTGTTGCATGACTCATTTAGTGATGTTGCATTTCTCTTCTCTTGACATCAGTACCACAGAAAGCAATCTCATTTTAGAGCAGTTGTCGGAGGTAACACTGAGTACATCAGGGAAAAGAAGGTAATTCAATCACAGTGACCCATGTCGTATTTATAAGGAAAGATGCTCAGAGTAGGCAGCTATAAAATTTTAAAGTCAAATTGTAAGAAAATACAGACCTTCTGATTTTGCAACAGGATCCTATTCACAGTATCCAATCGGAGATTTTAAAAGTTTAATAACTGAAATTCACTTATCCACTTTCTTGAAAAATCGGGCCATGTGTATATCAGTCATAGCATCACTGATATTGCCTAGGGCAGGATTTCTCAGCTTCAGCACTGCTGGCATTATAGGCCAGGTAATCCTTTGTTGTTTTCCGGGAGGGGCTGTCCTGTGCATCCTAGGATGTTCAGCAGCATCCCTGGTGTCTACACAATGGATGTCAGTGGCAGCCCTCACCTAAACGTGACAATCAAAAATCTCTCCAATGTGTGGCCAAATGTTGTCCTTGGAGGGGATGGGAGTGAAAAAGAATTGCTCCTGGTTGAGAATCACTGGCCTAGGGCATCAGTTGAGTATCCATTTCGTATATCTTCCTAAATTCAGATTAGTACATTTCAGTGGTATCTTGTTATACTGAAGCCAGAAAAATCTGGATTCAAATTGCATAGTCTAATTATAAAAAGTCTTGAAGGTTGCTTCCCCATCTCTAAATTAGGCATGGCGATACCTACCTTGCAGAGTGGTGGTTAAGGACCACAGAAAATATGTTAGAACTCCCAGTCCAATGCCTGACATACAGAGGCAGTGAGGGCCCAGGTGGAGGTGAGCATTTCTGTATTGTTATCCCCGTTACTGCTGATGTGCTATCACATCCTCCTCCTCATCATCCTCATCAGTCGAATAAGAATGGAAAGTCTCTATTTATACATGCAAATAAAAATATAATAGACACAACCGGTACTCTCATCCCTTCAGCAAACAAGCAACTGGATTTCCTCACAAGCAGATATTTCAATGAAACAACAGAGAAATATATCGTGTAGCAAATGCAGATGAAGAATTATCATGAAGAGGAAAAAGAAAGGCTGGTGGAGGCCTTCCCACCGCATGGTCCTTAACAGGTCCCCTTTCCAAAGCCAACACCGGGCATGGAGGGCACCTCGACCCACTTGGTTGTTGCTGTTTTTCTGTGTTGAGTTCAAAGTGTGAGGGAAACAGAGCTCCTGATTTTCTGCGCTCTTTGTGAGATCAAGGTCTATCCAACCAGTCTAGAAAATTTAACCAACTAGCCAACTTTGCAATTCCCCAAACTGCAGGGAATTCAAGGCAGCTAATTGTGACCACTAATCACTCTGTAAGTAAAAAGGCCCGTTTTTAAGAACAGTGAACTTTGGCTAATTAGATAAACATGAATCCAGAATTCCAGACTTCACTTCTATGAAACTAGAGAAAAAGTAATAAATGCGCCCACCGTTGCATAAGAAAAGAAAAACCTCACTGCCATCCTTAGAAGGTGGATGCACTATTTCTGCTACAATTATATCACTTTTCGAAAAGTCTTCCCTGGCCTGCCTGACGTTTGAACTAGCTGAAGGATTATTCACCACCGATCAATGTTAGGGAACTAACAACTGTTCTTGCTTTTCCTTTAAACCCAACTGAAATTTCACGAGAAGTTGCAGATACAAAAGTGTATTAAGAACATCCTATTGATCCTATTTACATATGCTACATCAAAGTATTCAGACATCATAAGCAAATGTGAAATGGGGACCTTCCGATACCCTATAGGTTATGCAAACACCTAACCAGAAAGAACACTTTGAAATTTTTATGGAGCAGGAAAAATTGGAAGTGTATTAATCTAGGCAGTGAAATCGGGCTTTTTGTCATTTTTAATTGCTTGAATTCATAACCTAGTTTTGCTGAATCAAAAACGAGTTGCTATAGCTGACACAAGCTGTTTCAGCATTTTGGGCACATGCGCACATGTGCGCACACACACACACAGGGCACACAACTTTTCATATAAACTTTGTATCTATTAATAAAAAAAACACTCTTGAAAACTGTTTGGGAAATTATCGTAACTGAATAATTAACTATAAAGATTTCCAAGTAGAGCACCGTCTGTTAAAAGCTGACTTTTAAAGACTGCTTTCTTTCTTTTAGTGCCATGCGAACGGGATGGGGGGGTGGAAGCAACAGGAAGAGCAAATTTTCAGGACTGAGATTTTGTTATATATGATTTAATTCAAATAAATTAAAATGCATAATTAAAAAATTCTTCATGCCTCTATCTGCCCCTGTTTACTATCGCTCATGATATATACGTAAACACTCAACTCTGAGTGAAAATGAAGGAAAACAGACAGAAGGACAAAGACGTCCACCCACAAATATGTACAAAGATCGACTATGTTATCACATCCTGAAGGTTTCAGATCTACAACCAAATAAAGTCTACGGTGCAAAAATCTTTAAGGGTCCATGTTTTACTTCCCTATTTATTTTTATGTTTGTCGGAGAAATCAACACAGGATGAGGATTAAAGTCTCATAAAAAGACTTTCATTTTAATCCCATTAGAATTACTCTCAAAGAACTTACGGTGATAACTTGAAGACTAACACATGTGACATTTAAAAAATATAGCTCAAAATGAAACATAAATAAAGGTTTAATTAATAATAGTAAGGTTTTATTATTATTTCATAAATGTCCTTCCTCTTTTGGACCATGCTCCATTCCTCTGGTCCTGCAACTTTGCTCAAAATGTAATATAAAAATTATAAGTTTAGCCAGAAAACAAGACCAAAACTGTCTTTCACTGGACACTGTAATAGTTATTTGGCTCCAGACTGACTCACCCAACCAGGTTCTCTGTAATTAAACAGAGGAACACATACTCTGATTCTCATGGAATGTTCTCAGAATACGCCCATATAGTCTCAACATCTCACAGCTATAATTTAGAGGAAGGCAATCGTCACCAAAAGCCCTTGGCCTGAAATCTACTTCAGCTTTTGTGTCATATTTATGGGAGAGAGAAACAAAAACAGAAAAAAGAAATACACTATTTTTGTGATACTTTAAAAAGCTGGCCCATAAGTCAAGGCTGATGGCTATTTCTACTAAGTTTAAGTAAATACAGACTTCAAATGAATCCAGATTCTAAACTAAAGTCAGGTAATGGAGAAAATAGAAGTTTGAGGGGCAAGTTTACAAGAGACCAATGTAAAAATATGCTTAGCCCAATAAAGTTATGAGTCAAAGTGCACAGTTGTAAAAATCTGTCACTTGGTGATGACAGAGAAAAGATTCAGCTCTGTTCATGTAAAGTAAAGGCATTCTCCAAGGGTCTATTTGCTTGGTTAAAATGAAACGACAAGAAAAGTTTGCATATTCACTTTTTAAATAAGATTGGTGTATAATGGATTGCCTGATATTAATTCTTGTATATGAGCAGAGAATACAAAAAAAGAAAAATCAGATGCTGATTATCCTTCAGGGTGCAAAACATTTGTTAAGATAAAAATGTAGTAGGAGAAAATACCTGAAAAATTTTCTGTGTTCCAGGTATGAAACTAAGAAAGGGCAGACGGAAAGAAATACAGGTGGATGGGGGGAGAGAAAGGGGGTTGGAGAGAGAGAAAGAAAGGTGGAAGAAAGGGAGTGGGGGAGGGGGGGAGGGAGGAAGGGAGGGAGGAAGGAAAGAGAAGGGTGATTAAGAAAGGGTGAGAAGAAACCTTTCCCCATAGGTTATACTTCCTCCAACTCTTCAGAGAAGCAATTTTCTCTTCATAATAATCTGCAAGTATTCTAATACGGAGGAAGCATCAGCGTGTGTGGAGAGTGTGAGTGGGCAGATAGGAGTTGAAAAATCCTGCTTCTTATAAGAAAATCGTGACTGCTGCCCGCATTGCCTGCGAACGGCAGTGATAAACAGCTGTCACCGACCGACTTTAGTTTACTTACTTGAAGAGCAACCCTCTGCAAACTTAATCACAGCAAACCACAAAGGCAAGTTACTCCGTATCACAAACACATCTACATTCACGCCCTTTTGGATTTCCGAAGATACATTTGGATCAAAAATAGGAACCACAGTTGAGAACGGTTTTACAGTCTTAAACCAGACATTTACTACCCAGCTACCCCCCAAAAGGATTACGCAATCCTTTTTGACTTCTTCCATTACAAACCACATTCATTTCCATGTGACCAAAATTAAAGCCATATAAACAATGAGTAAATTATGAAATATCTAAAGATACTCGGAAAGTGACTCTTTTTTTTTTAAACTTGGAAAGTGACTCTTTTAAGAGGTAATTTAATGAATATTTCACTAAGATGATTTTGCCAACAAAACTTTTAGATTTAGAATTCCCTCTGGGCCCCTCTTAAGTGGAGGAGGGCCTCATCTCTTGCGTCAACAGAAATAAGTAACACCACCAGTTTCATCCGAATCTGAAAATAATGGCTAGAGGAACTGGCTGAGACTGAGGCTTCTAGGTGATCCTCCTAGGCTGATAAATGTCGTATTCCACATTTTTGCACGTTTTTTAAATGATTGACAGTTAATTCCATCACTTTGGAAGGCAAGGTACATTTCCCCCATTTGATCTCTCAAGAAGGATGACTCTTGTTTCATTCAATAAAATGGTCCAGAGCCTATTTCTTAAGTCAAAGCCTTTCTGGTATTGTCAATTTACTCTCTCTTCCCTGGGAATCAGGAAAAGCAGAGGAGATAAGAGTACCCCAGTGCAACTAGCACAGCAGACACGTCTGCACAAAACATGAAATCCATCTCCCCACACAACGCACACACATGCCCCCTCGGATCGTGAGCCTGCCAACTTTCCCAATGCACTGCCCATCTGGCCAGTCATTTCAGAAACCTCGCGTTTGAAGAACCGCGCAGCTCTTGCAAAACCCCTGCTAGCCTATTGGGACTTGTACACCGTTTCTTATAAACGCTTATTCATCTCTGGAAGTAAAGTTAAACGGAGCCAATGAGCATCTGCAATGAAGTTCCCCACTAACTTCTACTCGGTCCAGAAAATCCATTCATCTCTGGACTCCCCAGTCGTTCCCAAAGCCCCTCGCCCTCTCCAGGCGATCGGCGCCCCTGGGTGCGCCCCGGGCGCGCCAGAGCCCAGCCTCCCGGGTCCCCGGGGCCGGCCTTACGTACCGTGTCTCATTCACGCGTGGCAAAGGCATCCGCAGCCTTCCATCGCGGCTTTGGTGTGCCCGGCTTCCATCCGCCGCCAAGTCCCTATTCTAATCAGCAGCCCCGGAGGCGCACACGCCGCCACCCTCTCTGCGTGAACGTCGGACAGCGGCTGACGGCGGCTCCTCTGCCACAGGCAGCCCAAAATGTCAATTTGCACACTCCTCCCCCCTTTCGCCCGCCCCTGGTCCCCGTCCCTCTTCCACCCCCTCCCGCGAGTCAGTGGGCTTCAGGAAGCCTCTGCAGACGCTGCCTCCTCCCCATCCGGCTCTCGCTCTCGGTCTCCCCTTCCCTCCCTGACAGTGTTTAGAGCGTCTTCTCTCGCCTTACCTGAAGGGCATCTCCCACGACTGCAATTAGCTGCCAAGATTTCATTGTCGGCTGCAAAGTGCCTCCTGTATCCTCCCTGGGAGAACACGGGAGAAGTCCGAGGCAACAGCAAACGGCAGCCACGTGCTAGCAATGTAAATGACTCCAGTCATCTGCCGTGCGCGGCGTGCCTGCGCTCGCCCCGGCTGCCTGGCAGCCTGACACTGCCGCCAGCAGGTGCAGAACGCGCTGGGAGAGAGAGCGAGCGAGCAGCCCGAGCGCGGAGGCAATCAACGCGGGGACGCACACAAAGGGAGGCCACCGAGGTGTCGAGGACGCTGCTGCGCCCGAGCCCAGCTGCCCGCGCGGCCTTGGCCTCCGCGCCAAAAACACTGGCCAAATTGGACGCCTAATGTTTTTGCAAAGTCTTGCAGCCCCGGGAAGGCGGTGGATGCCGCCGAGGCTGCGTGGGTCCCGCCTCCGCGCCTCCCAAAGCGCTTTGCTAAGCACCGAGCTGGCGGCGGTACCTCACTTCTCTCCCCCTTTCTCTCTCCTGCACGTGTCCCTTCCCTTGTTCTTTCAAGCATTAAATATGTACCACATGACAGAATAGGGCACCTTGCACGGTCCTCCGCGTCCACACTTGACAACCAATTTTAACTCAGGAGCAGTGAAATGTCTAAAGGCAGGATATAAGCACTTCCAATTACTTACACTACTCCTGCATTATTCAGAACGTCCACGGGACAGTATTTATGACTTCCAATATGCTACTTCACATATAAATACTAGCAAAAGATGGAAGACCCCCACGACTCCCTTCCCCCAGCGCTGCTGATAAGCTTTCCTTGGCGTTTCCTCCCAGAAGCCGTTGTACTTTTTTTTTCAGTGGTTAAAGCCTTGCGATCTCAATTCTTCTTACACATTATGTAGTAAATGAGGATGCTCTGAAGTTCGAGCCTGCTTCGAGGACGAAAATACATATTGTATCCTGTTGAACTTAAGAGAAACCTTCTAAAATGTATCTACCTTGGATAATAGTGGAATCAAAGTAAATTTCCTATTTTTTCCCCAAAAGTCCTCATAGATATATGCTTTTTCTTCTTAAATGAAATGAGTTACACAAGATTGTAGCTACTCCCAGCTTAGCTATTCCCAGTCTAAGCCGTAGCTTTGGTTAGAGACCAAACAATCTATTGGTTGGAGAAGTGAGTCTTGTTTCTTCTTTCTCTTCACATTCAGAACTGCAAGCTACATGCACCAAGATGGCCTTGCTTCTTCAAGCAACTGTTCATTGAATGGGAAGGATCTAAATGTGTTAGAGAATTTCATACAGATATACTACATTTGATTAACAGTGAAATAATCATTGGTTTCCTGTGTCAACTTCTTGGATAGTTTATTTTTGTTAAAGGCTTTGTACACAACTGATTAGGATTTTATATATGGGTAAGCAAATTTTAAAATGCTAATAAATCTTTCAAATATTTATTTTCACATTTATTACAGCTCCACAACTTGCGGCAATATTTCCAGGTTTTTTTCGGAACATGCCAAGTCCTTACATAACCATCACTGATCTCTGTCACACCAGTAACAAAGTGAGGAGGGTGTTTTTTTTTTCCTTCTTCTATGCATTAGGGTGTTTTTAATATTGCATTCATATAGTGTTTAACTTGCTCCTTGTGGACTTGAGAAAAGTTTATGTGTGTTTTCTCTGCCAGCTTTTCTTGGGGGCAGTGGCATCAAAGGGGTGCTAAGATAACATTAAGCAAAATTTTCTTTCACGGTGAGGATGTAGTGCAAAATACACTAGACTCCCTGATTAACAGTTAACTTCTAATGTAACCATATATTATCCTCTGGACATGTTTTTCAAGAGCATCAGGTAAAAATGGCAAAAGGTTTCTAGACTTCTGCTTAACCAGAACCCTGTGTAGTTGTAAAGATATACCAATATAAAATATTATTATCACAGCAGAAACTAGCAGTCTCAGTGGAGTAATTTGATTCACAAATCAGTTCACAAAAGCAAGGTTATTTGAAATTAAGGATGGTGGGGGTGATGGGTGGAAAGAGAGCAAACCCTAATTACAAACCCATCGTCCCCGTGTTCCCTGGTACATGTGGCCATTTAATCACAGAGTGTGACAGACTTGGCAGATGTTGCCCAACCTGGTTATTGATATAAATTGCTATTCTCGTGTGTAAGTGCCCCGGTGGAGAGTTAGAACAATATCTGTACTCACCCAAAGGGACTTAAAGGTCCACACTAGCATCTGTGGTGACAAGACAATATGGTCCAGATCGCTGAGGCTGTTTCCTTGTTCCCGCTCCAAAAGGCAAACAGCAATGGATGAAACCCCCAAACCAAGAATGAGGGACAGTCTCCCTGGGGGGAGGGTAAATTGGTATTGTCCCTCTGGAAACTGATTGGTGTCTATTAAAATGGAAAAGGTGCACTCCTCATAACCAAGCAATTCTGCTTCTAATGTCCACCCTGACAAAACGTATGCACAAATATTCATGGATATAATTGTACCACTGCTTGTAATAGGAAAAAAATGATAAATACCCAATGGCATAAAAATACGATATATCCTATGATGGAATACTATGTAGCAGCGAAAAGAACTGACTAAAGCTACGGGGGAATAATCTATAGCTAGACAGACACATATATGTACAGATGGTGATGGCGTATCTATACATACTACATAGTACAACTATATATATATATATTTTAGTAAAAATTTTGCTGAGATAAAAATATACGTTTTAGATGATTCATGCACTAGGATACCATTTATAAAGAAAATTCACAAATGAAGTAATATTATAAATGTTATTATCTGTAGATACGGAAATATCTATGTAGGTATAGAAGAAGAACCAGAAGTGGGGCTGACCTATTACAGCCCCAGGGCCAAATACAGCCACTGACTGTTTTTGTACAGCCCACTAGCTAAAAATGGTTTTTATATTTTAAAGTTTAGAAAAATTGAGACAAATATTTTAGGAAAGAGGAAAAGTAGGAAATTCAAATTTCAGTGTCAATGAGTGAAGTTTTATTGGAACACAGCTATGTCTGTTTATTTACACACTGATGATGACTGCTTTTGCTCTCCAACTGCAGAGTTGAGTGATTGTAACAGAGACACAGTGGCCCGCAAAGCCTAAAATATTTACTATCGAGCCTCTTCCAGAAAGTTTGCTCTGCTGACCCCTGGCCTAGAAGAATGGCACTAGATGCATGATAGCATTATCTCTGGGGAAAGGGACAGGAGACTCATGTAGATGGCCAAAGTTGAGAGAACTCTAGTTCTCCTTTTAAGAGAACATTTATATATTTTGCTTTCATATTTTTATAAAAGGTAATGTGTGTGTTAATATATGTAAAAATTTTAAGATATATATATATAAATGCACACATGCATATATACACACATAATATAAATATAATTTGTTTTCATTGTATGTGCATATATGTGTATGTGTATATACACATATGCATATACTTTTTAAAGTCTATATATGTCAAACCTCTTTAAAACCTTTAAAGATATACATTTATATGTTTATATAAACACATATGTATATGTGTATACATATATGTATACACATATACATGCACACACACATATATGGCATGTTTTGACTGTAAAGAGAATGTGTATTCCATTTTTCAAGTGTATGTGTGCACATGTGCGTCTATCTACACACATGTAGATACACAGGTATATAGATACACATACTTGGAAAAAATCATTCAGAATGGCAGTTCTTGGTGGTAGAAATATAGGTGCTTATTATTTTCTTCTGTGCTTTTTCACGTATTTGTCTATTTTCCAAAGAGATATAAATGTAAGAAAATGGTGGACACCCCTGGCCATGTGAGTGGTGACAATTGCCATTGTGCCAATATCATTTTTCTCACCCAGAAACTGCCTTTTCTCTTCAAATGTTGAATGATAAAATATGTTTTAAAAAGACATCAAGGTTTGGCTTCTATTCACCTAACATTTCTGGAAAACTCCAGTATCTAATTGCTTCTTCGTAGGAAAAAAAATTGCTAAGCCTCAATGCACTAAAGATTTTTATAAAAATCAATCTTATCCTTGAAGTAAAATGTGACACAGATTATCCTTTCTGCTAGAATTTATGGTAATGACCTACTGAGATATGCCTCACAATACAGTAATATTGCTTCTTTCCAGTTGGAAAATATTTTCCCATAGAAAGGCACGAAGCAGGTTCTATCCGAAAAAATATAAAATTACATAGCAACCACATTGGTGCTTTGTAGGATTAGAACAGTCGGACCTAATGATTTTCTTCGTCCTGACATCCAATAATCCAACTGCATCAGGAAAGGTGAGCTTAATGAAGCATATTCAGATGGGAGAGCACACGATTTATGGTGGACTTGTTGTGGTTATATTCCTAAATGGATCCCATTAGCTCAACATTGGTTGCTGGTAAATGACCACACCTCCTAATAGATAAATCCATGAATCACCTGGGCATATTTTAGAAGGCTGCTCTATAGAATGGTTCACCTTACAACTTTAAACTAGGACTGGCTGAACGATCTTTTTTTTTTTTTTTTTTTTTTTTTGCTGTACACGGGACTCTCACTGTTGTGGCCTCTCCCGTTGCGGAGCACAGGCTCC
>NC_041227.1:51463566-51491488 GCF_002837175.3 Physeter macrocephalus | reverse complement strand
GGACGCGCAGGCTCAGCGGCCATGGCTCACGGGCCCAGCCGCTCCGCGGCATGTGGTATCTTCCCAGACCAGGGCACGAACCTGTGTCCCCTGAATCGTCAGGTGGGCTCTCAATCACTGAGCCACCATGGAAGCCCTGAACAACCTTCCTTAACGAAGCTTATTAGCAGACTTTCTTTGAGCAAGAAACAGACTTACTGCAACTGAACATCCACTCTTTTTCCTAGAATTTGGCATGTACACATAATTTTATCCTTGAGGTGGCATGTATTAAGCACATCACTGAATTCTTTAATAGCATTACATCAAGCAAGTATTGTTTTCAATGCTTTCTGTAATTATAAAACCAATGTATGCTTACTGTGGAAAGTTTTTAAAAATTGGAGAAGCACAGGAAAGAGAGGTCACTCATATTTTACCACTCAAAGAGAGCCACATGTGATATTTTGTTGCAAACCTGTCCACCTCAGACATTTTTCACTGCACATGCAACTAAAAAATCATAAGCACACAGTAGACATTGCATCATATAAACTGCCTTATACTAGTTTTGTGCTTTGCAAAGTAACATGAAGATTTTCTGCCATAATAAAAAAGAATGATAACATCAATTCTGGTATGCCACTGTGATGCAGGCGCTCTTTTTACTCTACATTAAATAACACTAAACTGAACATCTTTGTCCATAACGTCATGAGCTTGTCTTCTGTTCCACATATCAGGGTAAATATCTAGAAGTGAAACTGATGAGTCAAAAAGTGGGCACCATTTTTAGCTTTTTAGACGTAAGGAACCAAGATCCTGGACTTTTATACTAATCCATATTCTCAATAATGGTATAAAAAAGAACCCATCTCACCCTAGGAACAATTTGCGGCCAACTATTTCCTCTCCCTGGATTGGTTCCCGCTTCCATCCACCTGCCCCAATTGGGCCACCACACTATTGCACACCAAATTAGCATAAAAGAGCTCAAACATCGCAAACAAAGTGGTAATGGGGAGCAATTCAAATCTGAGCTTATTTAACCTAAGAGGCTAATGGCTGCTCATTTTGTCTTAATTGCCTTTTACACTAAAGTCATTGTTAAATTACCTAAACACCAGCCTCTGCACAACTGCAAACTGAAAATTCTTTAAGTGCCTCCTCAAAAGCCTTGGCTCTTGTTTGGCCCATGGACAAGAAAAAAGTCTCTTTCTTCTTCACTGGGGTCCAGCTTTGGACTATGGGACGTGATTTAAGGGTGGGCTCTCCTGAAAGCAGCCACCATGTGGGCTCTGGGATGAGTGGCTCCTTGACCTGAAGTGTTCAGCATGAAATCTGAAGAGTAGCCAGATTTGAATAATAGTCTGTTCTCCCTCTTTCCTTCCCTCCTTTCCTCCCTCCTATGGACAAAGAGAGACTGAATCTACAAATGGAAAACAACCAGGCCATAGATACAAACAGAACTCGGACCCCAAATCTTCAGCATTGAGTCCAGGAAACCAACTCAAATCTACAACCAACAGCCCAGGAAGCCAGGCTGCTAACTACAAATAGCACCTGTAGGAAGTCAGACCACCAGCAATAACAAATCAATTCAGGAAGCCCAACAAAAACCCCTGTAACAATCGGCTCCAAAACAGCCTCAACTTGGTAAGTAATGGACACCTCTAATTTTTCTTCCCACTCTGCCAACTTCGGACCAACCAGAGAAAACAAACTGTGCACCCCTCACCAGGCACAGAGGAGGTCCTGCTTCTCCTTGGTCCACCTCCTGCTCCCCCAGGGCAAACTCCCCCGAGTCAAGGCATCCCTGAAACCTTCTTTTTTCCCCCATATAGAGCTTTCCCACTCTCTGCCCAACTTTGAGCTTCTGCCAAAACACAAGTGGCATGATGGTGGCTGACTCCCTTGCTGTAGCAAGATTTGTCGACTTTGCTTCTTCTTATTTGGTTGGTCTTTGCTTATTTCTACCAAGATTGTTTGTTTTCAATACTATGTTAGGTAAACAAGATGGACAAAGTCCTATTCCTCATGGAGCTTACGTTCTATTGGGAAGACAGGCAACAACAAGAGAATGAGACATTTTAGTAGCAGATCGTATGTAGGAAATAAACCTTGCAATGAAATGGGGGAGTAAATTGGGCAGACGCCGCAGACAAGATACTTGGGTTGCTAGGATTTATTATTAATTTAAAATTATTTATTTATTATATATTATAATGGTTCAGCTTCCTGCTTTTGTTTTATTCAAAAACTCATTGAGGACATGCCATCTGATTTGCACTGTCGGGCTACAAAACCTACCAGCAAAGAACCTCAGAGGGGGATGTATGCTTACTAATAACCGGAACACAAAGCAGACAAGTAGGTAGAACCAGGAATAAGATTCAGGTTAAGAGCTGTGAGAGCTAAGAGACAGGAGGGGAATTTTTCTTTCAGGTATTACAAGGTGTTCTGGGACAGAAGATTAGCGGAGACAGAGATGGGGCTCAAGACATACTACTCCAAAATATGGCATCTCGGCATTTCAAATATTTTAAACAAAAGGAATTTGAGAAATGACAGGTGCAGGAAGGATTTCCTCTCTGACCTTTCCCCCACATCCCTTGAAGCAGGTCATGAGCTCTCAGGTGATAAGTCCTTTTCTCCCAAGATGGAGGGATGGGAGAGGAATCCAAATGAACAGGCTTTGCCGAGTTCCCCTGGTTTTCTACCCTTAGCTCATATCCTTTTGTCCTATCATTTTCCCCCCATGACTGTCCACTCTTTATCAAACCTTATATAAAATGCTCAGGCTTCTTCAAGTCTTCACTTCCTTAGGAAGGCCTCTGGTGTCACATAAAACTTACATTAAATAAATGTGTATGCTTTTCTCTTGTTAATCTATCTTCTGTCAGTCCATTATACAGGGCCCCAGTCGGAGAACCTAAGATGGGTGGAAGGAAAGACTTTTCCTCCCTTACAATGGGGAGGGGGACGTATGTTATTTTCGGTATTTCTGTAGGTTACATCAGCAGGGACACGGTAAAGATGGAAGAGGTTTGCTTGGAGATATCCCTACATGATCATGCTGCCTTCTGTAGGATAATTTCCCCTTGAATTGCCTAAACTGGAAATGGGATAAACAGTGTGGAGAACAAAAGGGCATAAAACATTACTGATCATGCTTTGCCTCAAATCCTATCACCCTACAAAGGAAACAAGGAGATACTACAGAATTACTAATTCCACTGACTTGATTTGGTCTGGTCCCAGGATAGAATGGGGGTAGAAATCTCACATGCTTGAGGGTGTCCTTTAACTTTAGGGTTTAGGGAATGGAAAGGCTGGTCAAATCAGAGTCTTTCCTAGAAAGACTTTTGGAATTGGGAAAGGATGGAGTGGTGAGCTCCAACAGCTGGACTTGGAAGATCGGATAGAGTCTGATAAGTACGAAAGACCATTGCCTTTCCATAGAGAGGTAAAGAAGTAGAGAGAGGTGATCTCTAAAAAGAACTGGGAGGAAGGAGGGGGAGACAGATAAGCAGAAACAAGAGTCTGTTTGGCCCAGAGGAAGACAGAGATGGGGAGAGTGGTTGTCTTGGTCACCAAAAGCTTTCTTCCTTAGTTCTATATTCCTTCCCTTCCCCTATGTGCTTCTGATGCAAGCCAACTTCCCACCAAGTCCCGATGACATTCTCCATCCCTGCTAGCATCTCTAGACACAGTTAGGATTGCACAGGACATGGCCAGCCTGCAAAGGAGTCCCCAGATCCCTTCGCTTTGCAGAAAAGCAAAATACCCCGGTGCTGAGATGAATACACCTCTTCCCCGGGCCTCATGATCTTTCATGAAGCATAGCCGGCGGGCCAGCCTGTCAGAAATGCAATTTAAACACTGAGTGCTAAAATAAATATGAATTCTCTGACACTAGAGGTTTGGTTAGTTTAATTTTTTTTTTCCTTTCCAATTGTAGGGATGAAGATGTCTTCCTATCTAAGAATGTCATCAAAAATATAATTGATTGACATTCTTTTAACATTATGTACTCAAATGCCCACTGAATTCCATACGTGAATTCTAAAACCTCTGTCAGGCCTGGAGATACAAAGTTCAATAAGTCTACTGAAGAAGGCAGATACAAACAAATGTTATCATATAAAATAGCGTATAATTACTGGAATAAGTGACACAGAGTAAAGTGTGCTATGTCTCTGCTTGGTAGAGGAAGCTTCTTGCTCTGTCTAAGGGTGGAAGGCAGATTTCAGATAATTCATTAAGATGGTGATGCTTAGATTGGGTTTTAAAGGATACATAAGAGTTTGTTCAACACAGTCATGGGAGAAAGGCATTTTAACCAGAGGAAACAACTTATGCAAAGGAACAGAGGTGTGACTGTGTGAGTTGATGGACAGGGTGAATATCCAGGCTGGAAAAGCAGGAACAGGTCAGATAATAAAAGGCCTGTATATCATTCTAAGGGGTTTAGACACCATTCCTCCACAAGGAAAGTAGAACTGTCAGTGTCAGAAAAGCCACTCCATTTGGAGTGTGGGAATGGACTACTGGAAGCAGGGAGGTCCATTAAAGACTCTTTTGTTATATTTCAGGCCAAAAGATGATGAGGGTTTGCACAAATGAAGACATGGCAGTGAGGGTATAATGGAAAGGAAGGATTTGGTAAATACTTTATAAATAGAATTGACAGGACTTGTTGAATGACTGGAAGATATATATGAGTAGGGATGACTTAAAAAAAAGAAACTGAAAGAGGCCAAAAAGTCAAGATCAACTCACAGATCTGTTATAAGTTATTGATTGAATGGTGCCACCAATGACCAAGTTCAGAAGCATCAGAAAAAGATTTGGGAAAGATAAGAGGCTCATTTTGGCCACATTGAGTTAGGTGTGGCTATGGAACCTCCAAATGAAACTATCCAAGAGGCAACTGGATAGATAGGTCTGGGACTCCAGAGAAGCTGAGGACCATCTGGAATTCATGAGCACAGAGAGATGTTGCCATAGACAGAGACTATCTTGGAGGAGCAGATAGACCCTGATATTTGATGCTTTTAATGTCCAAGATAACACATTAGGATACAGTTGCTAATCAAACCCTAAAATACATTTGAATAAAGGTACAGAAGACAGGACTGTGCCATACTTCTGCTTTCCTGTAACAACACAGTCATACACTTAATATCCTTGAGTAGTTTATAACTAGTAAGATGAACTGAGGTGATTAAATCCAAGCACTAACCAACTGTTACTATAACCATCTGGATCAAATGTTACCTTTTTAACATACTCCTTCTACCCAGGAAACACACAATGGGATACGTTCTCTAAAGCAAACAGCCAGCCCTACCTGGAGGCAGGAATTTCAGCTATAGATGATGTCTAAATCAGGTTTTTATATAGGGATATTTAAAATGAATGACAATAGAATAATAAAGTATTCACTAAACAAATGTCTGTTTGCCAGGCACAAAGTAAATGCTTAATGAGTGTTTGCTAATGACAGGGCTTCCTGTGGGCCACGTCTGAGTAAGAAACAGAGCTTTCTTTGGGTCACTCTGCTGTCTAGAATTTCACTGGGCACCATCAACACTTTATCACTAGTGAGATGGAAGTCATTCACCTGCCAGCAGCTGAGTCCACATGAGACACAATCCAGGATTGTGAGGTTCCCATCTGCTGCTCTAGATCTTGATGGGCAGTGGAGGGTTCCCTGCTCCCACTCAGGGAGCCTGTGGGATAAGAAGGCATTCCAGGATGCAGGCGTGGTTCTTTCCATGGGAAGCTCAAAACTCCAATTCTAAGGAGTCACACTGTAATCTCACTCACGGGTTATGCATTCAACTGAACCGTGGGAAGGTAAGGAAACAAAAGAAAGGAAGACCAATGTGAAGACTGCCAGCATTCCACGGGCATCCCAGGCAGCATGCATCTGCTGGTGAGGGAGCCTGAAATAGGAGATGTGAATCTGCCTTTTCCTCCTGGTCCTCAGCACTCTCCCCTCAGAGCAGGTGCAGCCCATCTCACCCAGCACTAGTCTCGTTTTTAAAGCTACATCTTTTCTGCAGAGCATGGCCTCTAAAAGCAAACCAACACCTCATCTGTCACTTAATCAAAGAAGGAAATCCCTTTCAGAGCTGGAGAAAAACTTGGCTGTGTTGATCTCTTTAAGAGGCAATAACATATACACACTACTATATATAAAATAGATAACTAATAAGGACCTGCTGTATAGCACAGGGTACTCTACTCAATGTAATGGCCTATGTGAGAAAAGAATCTAAAAAAGAGTGGGTATATGTACATGTATAACAGGTTCATTTTGCTGTACACCTGAAACTAACACAACACTGTAAATCAACTATACTCCAATAAAATTAAAAAAAAAAAAAAGAGGCAATAGGTTAGGCTTCAATTTGAGACCTTTGAAGGGACTGTTCTTAGGGATATTTGACTCTACATCCTGGTCGTATCTTCAGAACTTCACCGGCAGCACGCGAGAGGCAAGGATTTTATTGGTTATTAGGACTTGCTGCTTTAGCCACAGATCTTTGGGTATTACTTTGTTTATTTTCCTCTTTACTTTTCTATATTTTACTCCAGAACATTCTTTTCTCTTTTCTTGCCCCTCTACTTTCCTTTCTATCAGAGTCTCCAATATCTTCTTGACAAAACTCTGCCCCTGACCTTGACACAGTTGATGTCCAAGTTCAGGTCCTGATGCATGCACTGCATGCTCTTTCTATCTGGAGTTCTTGTTGTTCCCAAGGGTGGAAAAAAAAAATAATACCCTAGACCAGTTCCAAATCCTGGGACTTCTGTCCATGAGAAAAGTTAGAGGAAGAAGAGGAGACGACTGGCAAGAAAAGAAAAATCACTCCCATTTAAAAAGTCTTTGCTGAACATTTTAATGTTTTAACAGACATGCAAATAAAACTATTTTGTCTTTGCAAATGCAAAACCCCCCAGAAAGTCACTTAAGGGCTACTGAACAGATGAGAATTTTTGTGGCAAAATAATTTTCTGTTCGAACTGTTGATAAAACAGAAGGTAGTGTACCAATCACCGTTGGAGTGACAATGATGTGTCACTCATGATTTCTAGAACTTGATGCTGTTTTACATGTCCCACTGCAGATGGTCATGTCCTAAACTATAACTGTGCTCTTTACAAAATCATTTCAGGGGTTGTAAACAAATATTAATTTGTACACAAAAGGCAGTGTGGTCCAGCAGCGGGACACAAGTTTAAAGTTGTACCATGAGTTGCAATTCTGAACATTGCAATTCTGCCAGTGTATCTGGGTGACTTACTATACGTCCTTACTGCTGAAAAATTAGAAACCTAAACTATAGGCCCTTCATAACTAAGATACAGAAGCCAAATAGCCTTCCAATGTTCCCAACTATCCCTACCCAACCCCCACCATAGTGTGGGAGGGTTGGCTATCTACTTTAGGCAATCAAGAGCTACTTCAAAGAAGTATCCCTTTGCAGAGAAGGGCGGTAGATGAAGGTGGTCAAATGATACAAACTTCCAGTTATAAGGTAAATAAGTACTAGGGATATAATGTACATCATGATGACCACAGCTAACACAGCTGGATGATACATAGGAAAGTTGTTAAGAGAGTACATCCTAAGAGTTCTCAAAACAAGAATTTTTTTTCCTTTTTTTCTTGCTTTTTATTGTATCTAGGAGAGAAGATGGATGTTATCTAACCTATCGTGGGGATCATTTCACAATATATGTGAATCAAACCATCAGGCTATATGCCTTCAACTTACCCAGTGATGTATGTCAGTTATTTCTCAATAAACTGGAGAAAAATACCTTAGAAAGATAATCAAAAGGATGAAACTCAGACTGGAGCCTCTTTGGTGCACGTTAGGCACATTCTTCAGCCCTTGATTTCCCATCCCTGAGAGATTCCTCTCACGGAACTGGAACAGGATCGAGGAGAGATAATATACCCAACCATCTCACAACCAGCAACCATCAGCTTGAATTCACACACGACTAAGTCTGAATTCTGGCTCTGGGAAGTTCTAAGAAATTTGGCGAGTTTATTTAAATCCTCCTGAACACCTGTTTCCCCACCTCTAAAATGGGTTTAATACCAACCCATTCAGATGGTTGCTGAGAGGATTATAAAGTTAAATAACATATGTTAAAGTACCTAGAGAGTAACTGGGATATAGTAGGCATTTCTAAATGTTTGAAAAATAAGCCAATGATGTTATGATGCTCTCAAGAAGATTATAACCACTGATGGTTTTGAATTTTTTTAATCCTTTTTTGGCTGAGCTAAGGATTTCCTAGAAAGTTTAAAGGACACACACACACATACATATACTCTTGCACCCACAAATATATATATTTCAAGTCTTATTGATATAACAAGGACTCAATTCTAACTTCAGTCTAAATCTGTAATCAGCAAACTTTTTCCATAAAGGCCCAGTTAGTAAATATTTTCTTCTTTGTGGGCCGTAGGTTTCTGTTGCAACTACTCAGCTCTATCCTTTTAGCACAAAAGTAACCACAGACAATATGGAAACAACTGAGCATGGCTGTATTCCAATACTGTCATTTAAGGACATATATATATATATCCAGCAGTGAGAAGGCTCTGGTCTGAATGTAAATTAAAAGTACAGGTGAGGAGGCTGCCCTTTTACTTTCTATGGACATTTTAGAAATTGCGTCCTAGGAACCCAAGGACTGAGTCCAACTGCACAACTCTTTCAGTTCAGAAGTGAAAATGATAGGTATCCAGGAAAGGGCGAAATTAAATCCACTGTGTTATCCTGACTCTTATCGGCTCACCTATACAGTCAAAATAAAGAATAGTGCCCTTATGTGCAGAAGGTACAAGGAGAAAACCCTTCATCTCCCTATCAAGTAAAACAAATAAATAAACAACAACAAAACTCACTGCACTACTTTTTATTTTTCCAAATAACCTACACAGCCTCATTCTGCAAACATATAAAATATTAGACAACCTTTTTGCTTGGGTAAAAACCTACTCATAAAAAAACAAGAGGATAGGGGCTTCCCTGGTGGCGCAGTGGTTGAGAGTCCGCCTGCCGATGCAGGGGACACGGGTTCGTGCCCCGGTCCGGGAAGATCCCACGTGCCGCGGAGCGGCTGGGCCCGTGAGCCATGGCCGCTGAGCCTGCGCGTCCGGAGCCTGTGCTCCGCAATGGGAGAGGCCACAGCAGTGAGAGGCCCGCGTACCGCCAAAAAAAAAACAAAACCAAGAGGATAGGAGTTAAGAGTAGTCATAAAAGGTAATTCCATAAGAGCAGCACTTGTACATGTGACCAGGGCTTCAGGGTTTACAGAACATTGTACATACACTCTCTAGTATTTACTCTTCACGACAATCAGGCTACACATGAGAGACTGTGATTATGACACCCATTTTGCAAAATAACATATGGACTCACTAGGTATGCAACTTGCCTGGAGGTAACACAGCTAATAAATGATGGCTTCAGAACTGACCCCAGAATCTTTCTCTTGGAGGCTTTCTCCTTCTGCCATATAGTTCTGCCTCTTTTTAATGCAATGCCATCCAGTCAACATGGCTTAAACAAACATTGCAGGAAGGAGAAAAGGTGAAATATATTCAGCGTAGTGATTAATGCTGTTGCTGAGTAATTAATGTTTTGAATATGATCCGTAATCCATATGGAAGGTGTAATCAAAACACAAGAGAGGTGACCTACCCACTCTAGAGTGAACCTTTCCAAAGTACTAACTATGGCAGTGATTTTAGGGCCAGATCTTCATTGAGGAGCTGTTTTCTTTATATCAGAAAAATTGGGGGGCAGGGGAGTTGTTAAAGTGGATAATTGACCTTCTTTAAATGTCAGGCCATTGCGCGGCTAGACAGCAATTTTATAATCAGTCCACTACTAATACATATTCAGTTTGGATATGAATTTGACATTATAAATAATGTTTTTGTGCACTGATGTGGCTACTTTCAAAAGATGAACCAACTGAAATATCTGTTCTATAGAATTAATTTATAAGAGGCACTGCTGTGCTGGATAAACTGATATATATATATATATATATATATATATGAGTTACCTTCACACCAATGGTTAGAATTTGATCAAATTCTAACTCTCATCCAAGGGCTTTAATTGCTGCACCTAAATGTTGGTGTCCAGAGAAATACAATTAAAATAACAAGAAATACAATTAAATGAGATACCATTTTTACATCTTAAATTGGCAAAGATTAACAAAATCACTGGTAATCAAATTTGGCATGAATTTGAGGTAACAAAATCCTCATGTACTGACGATGGGAATGTAAACTGGTATTTTTTCCTTAAAATCCTTCTTTCAGAGATGATGAACTCTCAGTCTGGGTGGTTCCTGTAGAGTTGACTTTACCCCCAGTTCAAGGCGGGCATGCAAGCAAGCCTAGCAATTGAGGAAGTCACATCCCCCTGACAAGTGGGATTGTTCTGGTGATGGGCATATGATCCAATGTTTTACACTGAGACTGTTCAGAGCATAAGATGAAACCTGGGGCAATTAGTAAGCACCTTCCCGCTTTGTAATAGAGGAGCCAACCTAAACATGGCGGCAATAGAGCCTGGTGAAAGAGTGAGACCTGGTCCTGGTGATATCGTCTGAGCTTCTTGATCCAGCACACTTTGAGTAATTTCTAGAGTTTTCAGTTCTGAAAGTTAATATTCTTCCTTTTTGCTTAAATCAGCTTGGGTAGGGTTTCTGCCACTTACACCCAATAGAAAACTAACTAGTACAACAGTTCAAAAAGCTTCTGACCCCAAATGTTACCTGACCAACACTTAAAGTAGTGAATTCTTGTCATTTATATGCCATCTCACAGCATCATACCAAGGCTGGAATGGCATTAATGAGCGAAACTCTAATACACAACAGGAAATAGTGGAATGGAACAAATAAAAAGTGCAGAAATGGGGTGTGTGGTGTGTACATATATATGTATATACATATATATAGATATATACATACATACACACATACGTACACACATATATGCACACATGATAGTGGAAAGGGTGGAATAATAAATAAATGGTGTTGGGTCAGTTGAATAATATTTAGAAGAAAGATAACGCATGCCAGAATTCACACTTAATTTTGAAAAAGTGAATTACAGGTAAGTTTAAAAAAATCTAAAGATAAAGCATAAAATATAAATTATTATAAGAAAATATAAGTGGCTCTTTTTATAAAAGTTAGATGGGGAGGGATAGCTCCTATGTCAAGAATAAAATTGATCACTCAAAGATTACTTTTTTATATGGCAAAAGATCCTGTAGGTAAAGTCAAAAAGGCAAATAACAACATGTGTTTATAACAAGTGTACCTGACTAAGGTGAACAGCCACAGCATACCAAGAATTCCTACAATTTAGTAAGAAAAAAGATAAACCAATTGAAAATGGAAAGACTGCATAAGTGATTCACACAGGAGGAATGATACCTTGTATCACTAGTAGTCAGGAAAATGCAAATTAAAGCAACAATATAACCATATGCCACACTAACACTCAATAATTTTTAAAAGCTTACCCAGGTCGCTTACAATGTTGGGAAGACTAAAAATTGTTCCAATGTTTTGGGGTTAAAAACTTGATAATATTTGTTGAATTTAAAAATCTGCACAACTTTCACTAATTATTTTATTTCTGGGAATTTATCCAACAGAAAGAAAAAGTCCCAGAACTAAAGAAACATATATAAATGTTTATCACAGCAATGCTTATTTTACCAGGAGACAAAACAAACAAATCCAAAGTAGAAATAATCTAAATGCTATCAATGGGGGAATGGCTGAACAAATTATGATGTGCCCATATTATGAAATATTATGCACATATTACAAAGGAGCAGGTAAATTTTTAATGCTGACATGTGAGGAGGATAATCATGCCATGTGAGAAAGTCAAGTTACTCAATAAAATGTAGAGTATGAGTTCGTCTTTAAAACACATGCGCATGAACATGTATATTTGTATTAACAAAGGAGAGAAAACCACAGAGCACAAGCCAACATGTACATGGGAATTCCACCACTTCCAGGGTGATACTGGAGAACTGAAGGGGTAGATAGAGAGGGGCCACCTATTAATTTTACTTTAGATAATTCTATGTTGTGTTAATAGTTTCAAAAGCCATTCACTACTTTTTTCCTTCAAATGACTAAAATAAATAATTTTTTAGAGGATAAAATTGTCTTTGGAACTTTTAGTTAAAACTGTTTTTAAAAAGGAAATAGAGAGGAAAGGTAGTCAATCTTACACCCCTTCTGCCCAATTTTCATTTGTTCTCTGCCTCTAGGAAAATGCATCGTGTATAACATTAAATATACAAGTCTCTTGGTATTAATCCACTCAGAGCTTGCCCCACTGAAAGTTAATACGGGCTGTTTCCATAATTAAATGCACCGAACAACTAAAATATCCATATAATTACCACAAAGCTGATATTAATTGCATGCATCCTTTTATTAGATGATATTATTGTCCCTACATAAACACAAAGATAGCGTCAACAGAAAAGTCCTCCCAGCTCTTTGATTCACCTAAAATTATCCGATTAATCTGCAGATTGCCACTAGGAAAAAATAATCTTCTATTAAATATCTTTGTCAAACAGAATCAAGTTATTAAATTCCTATGTGGAGACATTCCATACTTTGAGAAAAGGAGAAAAAGAAAAAGAAAAAAATTGAAATTCCAAATTAGAAAAAAAACCTTTCTGTGTTATCTAGCTAGGCAAGTATTATAGGTGGATTATATGTGGAAATGTTGTTTTTATTTTATTTTTAGACTTTATTTTTAGAGCATTTTTGGGTTTATAGCAAAATTGAGAGCAAGGTACAGAGATTTCCCTTTTACCCCCTGGCCCCCCACATGCTTGGCCTTCCCCATTATCAATAGCCCACACCAGAGTGGTATGTTTGTAATCACTGATGAACCCAGACAAATAATTATCAACTAAAGTCTAAAATTTACATCAGGGTTCACTCTTGGTGTACATTCTATAAGTCTGGACAAATATATGTATAATGATATGTATCCATCACTACAGTATCATACATAGAGTAGTTTCACTGCCCTAAAAATCCTTCGTTTTCCTATTAATCCCCCCGCTTCCCGACTAATCCCTGGCAATCACTGACTTTTTTATCTGGACAAATATATGTATAATGATATGTATCCATCACTACAGTATCATAGAGTAGTTTCACTGCCCTAAAAATCCTTCGTTTTCCTATTAATCCCCCCGCTTCCCGACTAATCCCTGGCAATCACTGACTTTTTTATTGTCTCCAAAGTTTTGCCTTTTCCAGAATGCCATGTGGTTAGAATCATACTGTACGTAGCCTTTTCACACTGACTTCTTTCACTTAGTAATATGTACTTTCAGTCCCTCGCATGTCTTTTCATGACTTGATAGCACATTTTATTTCAATGCTGAATAATATTCCATTGTCTGGATGTAACACTGTTTATTGATCCATCACATACTGAAGGACATCTCGGTTGCTCCCAAGTTTTGGCAATTACTAAAGCTAATTCTAAATATGGAGCTGTTCTAAATATCCATGTGCAAGTTTTTGTGTAGATGTAATTTTACAACTCCTTTCAGTAAACACCAAGGAGCATGACTGCTAGATCGTATGGTAAGGGTATGTTTTGGTTTGTAAGAAACCACCAAACCATCTGCCAAAGCAGCTGTACCATTTTGCATTCCCACCAGCAACGTATGAGAGTTCCTGTTGCTCCACATCCTCACCAGCATTTGGTGTTGTCAGTGTTCTGGATTTTCGCCATTCTAATAGGTGTATGGTGGTATTTCACTGTTGTTTTAATTTCCATTTCCAAGTGTTGCTTATTTTTCCAAAAACAAAACAAAACACCAAATCTCAAATAAAAACAGCCTGAAAAGTCATTGATGGGAACACAGTTAAATTATGGTAACAGATGTTATGGACTAAATTGTGACCCGCCCCCCACCAATTCATATGTTGAGGTCCTAACCCATACTACCTCAGAATATGACTGTATTTGGGGATAGAGTGTTCAAGTTAAAAAAAGGTCGTATGTATGGGCTCTAATCCAATATGACTGTGTCCTTATAAGAAGAGAGGACATTAGCACATGGACACCCACAGAAGGATGACCATGTGAGGACCCATGGAGAAGACAGCCATCTACAAGTCAACAAGAGACCAACCCTGCTGACACCTTGATTTCAGACTGTCAGCCTCCAGAATCATGAGAAAATAAATTTCTATTCTTTAAGCCACTCAATCTGTGGTACTTTGCTACGGGAACCCCCAGCAAACTAACACAACCTACATTATAAAATACTCTGCAGCCACTGACAAGAAGGAACAAGATTTTAAAGTATTGACCTTAAGGGTATTCACAACACACTGTTTGGATATATGGATGTACTGTAAGTCTTCAAAGATACAAGAAGCACTAGATAAAGAAGAAGTACGGTAAAGGGAAATCTTTTGGACAAGACTTGTAGGTCAGTAGTTTATCAGTTACAAAATAATTTTCTTTCTTAGGTGTCCATGCTTGATTCTCCTGACCAGTGGAGTTCACCATGATGAAGATGCGATAATGATGGCTAATGTATTTGGCACTCGGTACATCCCTGTTGTCATGCCAAGCCCTTTTCATGCATTTTCTCACTTAATCCTTCTAATAAGTCAGTGAGTCTGGTACTATGACCATTCCCATTTTAATGATGGAGACACCGAGCCTCAGAGGCATTACATATCTATTGGGTTGGCCAAAAAGTGCCTTCGGTTTCTAAGTAAAAATAAAAGACACATTTTTCATTTTCACCAAGAACTCTACTGAGCAACATATACACCCTTTTGTTCCACTACCTTCTGCCATTTTTCAGGCAACTTTGTAAGTCCATCTTTCCAAAACTTTGTATCTTTTTGAGCAAAGAGCTGTTCCAGGTGCCTTTTACAGTCTTCTAGGGAATTGAAATTTTTTCCATTACGGGAATTTTGTAAAGACTGAAATCAAAGGAAATCCAAAGGTGCAATGTCTGGTGAATACGGCAGATGAATCAGAACTTCCTAGCCAGGCTGTAAGAGTTTTTGCCTGGTCATCCAAGAAACATGCGGTCTTGAGGTATCCTGATGGAAGATTATGCATTTTCTGTTGACTAATTCTGGACGCTTTTTGTCGAGTGCTGCTTTCAGTTGGTCTAACTGGGAGCAACACTGGTTGGAATTAATCGTTTGGTTTTCCAGAAGGAGCTCATAACAGAGGACTCCCTTCCAACCCCACCATATACACAGCATCACTTTCTTTGGATGAAGACCAGCCTTTGGTGGGGTTGGTGGTGGTTCATTTCGCTTGCCCCACGATCTCTTCCGTTCCACATTACTGTACAGTATCCACTTTTCATAGCCCATCACGATTTGTTTTAAAAATGGAACGTTTTCACTACATTTCAGTAGAGAATTGCATATGGAAATACAGTCAAGAAGGTTTTTTTCTCTTAACTTATGTGGAACCCAAATATCAAAGCGATTAACATAACCAAGCTGGTGCAAATGATTTTCAACACTTGATTTGGGTATTTTGAGTAGGTCGGCTATTTCCCACGTAGTGTAATGTTGATTGTTCTCAATTAATGTGTCGATTTGATCGCTATCAACTTCAACTGGTCTATATGACTGTGGAGCATCGTCCAGCAGGAAATCTCCAGCACAAAACTTTGCAAACCACTTTTGACATTTTCGATCCATCAGAGCACCTTCTCCATACACTGCACAAATTTTTTTTTGCATTTCAGTTGCGTTTTTACCTTTGTTGAAATAATAAAGCATAATATGCCAAAAATGTTGCTTTTTTTCCTTCCACCTTTAATATTAAAATGGCTACATAAAAATTCACCAGTTTTGATAAGTTTTTTTTTAATGCATGCTGATATGACAGTTATCACAATACAATCTAACAAAATTGTTTCCAATGAAATTAAAGACAACTAAGCGCTACTAGAGCCATCTTATGGAAAGAAAACAAACGAACCTCTTGGCCAACCCAATATTTTCCAAGGTCAAACCAATAATAAATACAGGAGAGCCAGGCTGTGAACACAGGCAGCTCTGCAGACCCCAAACTCTCAGCCACCATGCATGCTCCCTCTGTGTTACTAAGTGATGTCAACCAGGTTAAAAACTCCATGCTCCAAATGAACTTCCACAGCACAGAATAGTATGGAGTTCTGCTGTACAAGGAGGGGACCAGGTACACAGTTACGAGTACAAACGCGGTTGCACAAAACTCTTAGTTCCCTTTTGCTCAAATTTCTCAACATTGAAAGTCAACAGCTTCTAGGCCTTCCTTTGAAAACATGCCTCTAAGACATCTAAAGATATGTTAAGAAGATATACTACTATTGAGATGATTACCTTTTAAAATTTATTTGATTTAAATCTAAATCTACTAATGCTGTATATTAATAAATTTTCTAATTTTAGACTATTTGTGAAGGATTCCTATAATAAATACTGTTTGGCTATTTAAAAAAAAACCAGCATGCTCTTAAGGAATTACACCAAGGGATTTTTTTGCGGGGTGAGGGGGGGTTCGCTTTTAAGGATACTATTCCATGTATGTGTGTGCCCATGTCCGTGGCCATGAACTTCATCCCTGAGAGGGCATCCTGGGCTTTACCTCACTTTGCTCCAGAGTCATCCGTAAGCTGTATTGCAGGGGAGACTCTTGTACCCACTTTTTTTTAAGGAGCTGAATTTACAACTTCATTTGTAACACCTACCTGCACACAACAATTGGCTAATTACACTCTGGTCATTAAAGTGGATCAAATGGTGAAGGACAGCAAATCACTGGGGTCCACATTATCATTCATCCTAGTAGATAGCAACACCTACTCCAGTGCCTCAGATGAGACAATAATTTCCAGGATTTGGACTATGCACATAAAATGGGTCCTTAATTATAGCCCTTCAAATACCCCCAGAGATTTAATGAGTCTTCTGGCACTGCAGGAACTGGGAAAAGAACTAGAGCTCAGATCATTAAAGTTACAGTTGAGACGTCTGGAAAAGCAGTCAGTGATTCACAGTGTATCATGGAAGACACATTTCTCTCCATGTCAAACCAAAGCTACAGCAGGAGGACTTTCAGAATCCAAGGTCACCTGAAAATAATGCAGGACCCCAAAGATGAGTCTTGGGTTCTTATCTTGCTTCACAATGAGTTTTTCAGGGATTCATCACCTTCCATCAGCAAGGGACCCCATGGTACCATAACACAGGCTGCATCACATTCTCCTTGATGCACAGCCTTCTTTTTACTTCCATGACACTCCAATTTCCTGCTGTTTCAGTGGGTGCTCTCATAATGGAGCAGGGCCCTATGCGCCTTCCCAGGACAGACCCCCACCCATGTTCTCCACCTGCCTTTTGTCTATAGAAAAACTTTAGCCAAAGCATACATTTAATCAGAGAAATGAGAAAATGCAGAAGCAAAGAAAAGCAGTCAAACAGGACAAAATAATAATAGTTTAGCCATCAAACAAAGTCAAGGACCTTTAGTTCCTCCTCATGGGCTATAGATAATATTCTGAGGCGTATCCTTTGAGCTGTTTTACAGATACTGAAAGCCCCACCAGGTGGAAGATGTTAACTACATGATGACCAGACTGCAGCCATGACCTAAGCTGCTCCATCTTACACAATTCTGAGAACTGGCCTCAAAGAAATGGAAACAAACCAACCCTGGAACTGAAGAGCAGCTGTACTTAAAACAATCAAGATGACATGGATCAGACCACTGCAGGACCAATTTCAAGATGACTGTCAGAGCTGACTGTGCTGCTCTGCATGTAGCCCCCTCCCCTACCTGTGCATCCCTGAAACTCCCCTTTAAAAGTTCTTGCCCTCTGATTGAGAGTGGGCAGCTGGTTCTTTGAGACATGAGTCCACCTTCTGCCTCGGATTGCTGGCTTCCTCAGTAAAGCTATCTTTCCTTTTATCCAACACTTTTCTCTCAGGATTGGATTCTTGAGCAACGAGCAGCTGAACCTATAACACTTTGACTTCTTTATGGATTCTTTATCCTCTGGGAATGCTCTCAATGCTTGGATCCAAAGAGGTCTTGTGTCCTTTTTCCTTCTCACTCTGAGCTCTACCTAGATGACCCCATCAATTCCCATGGCTTAAAAATCACATGTACACCAAGGCTTCCAAATAAGGCACTAATCCCACCTCATTTCTGAGTGTCAGGTTCATACACCCAACTGCATCACCTACATGTCTTCCAACATCACACCTACAACTTAACTTGCCATCTTCTCCCTTAGACCTACTATTGGTTCCTCTTCCTATTTCTGCCATCTCATTAAATGCTACCTGCATCTGCCTAGAACATTCAAGAATGAAACTAGAGTGTCCACATTGCTTCCTCTCACACGTTCACCCATTATTAACAATTAGTCTACAAGTCACATTGACTCTCCCACCTCCTATCTCACAGATCAATTCAGTTCTCTTCACTCCCATAGCCATTACACTCACCCAAAGGCTCCATCATTTCTTACCTGCAACAGCTCCTAACTGATGATCCTCTCCTGTCTCCTTCCACCGCAATCCATTCTCCACACTGCAGGGAGAGTTATCTTTCTAAATGGAAAATTTGATCCACTTCAATGGTTCCCAATTGTCCTTAGAGTAAAAGCTAAACTCCTTAACTGCCCTTAACAGAGCCCTAAGTTATCTGGTCCTTACTTATCTCTAGGTTCATTGATTGTGGCTTTTCCCCATCATCATCGATAAACTCAAATAGGGATGTGCGCGCACACACACACACACACACACACACACACACTCCTATACACTTTCTGTTCTAAGAACACACAATTCCCTTTATCTCCAGGCCTTTGACGTGCCACCTCCTCTACCTGTGAGAACATGGTCTTAATCACATTTCTATCTTCCTCCCTACTCCTTGGCATCTATCAAAATCCCAGCAACAGAGTAGGTGCTAAATAATTGTTGAAGGAATACAGCAAGATAGCAAGATATAAAGCTTTCTAGCTTGCTTCCTTTGTTTCTTCCTTCTTTCCATTTTACCAGAATTCTTCGATATAAAGATATAAGCCGTGTGCTCAATTTCAGTGGCTGGCTTTCGCCTAAGATTCTTAATACATTTGAATAAATGAAATCTTACTATTTCTTACTATAATTTTTTTACCCCCCATCCTCTTCTTTCTTGCCATTATTCTCCCCTCATCCCTTATTACACACACATGCTTTCTTTTGTTTTAATAATCTTAGGTTTACTGAATCTGTGCCTTTATTGTAGTCCCAAAACCCATTTTGGAACTAGAGATGGAATAAAGGCAACCATAAAATTAAAACAAATATGGCCATTAACAGCTGTCGCCGCTGCCCCCCACCCCGGTCTTTCATGCTTTCTGAAATGCTGAAGACCATTAACACTTGATTAAAAAGTCATCGTATATTTATGGCAATATGAGTTACCTGTCTCTACGATAAACCTGGGACAGGAAGGCCTTTGGGTAATATTGATTTAGGAGAGTAAGAGAAGCGTGTCATCGCTTTATGGTAATAGTTTACAGCAGCTTCATGGTGATTAATAATTGCATTCAGGGAATGCCTGCCCTCTAAGAGATAGGTCTTGTTTACATACTGCCTGCCACTCACGGAGCGGCTAAGGGGCTTGCTGAAGGTCAAGGTTGAGCGTAAACTTGCTCTGTGCAGCCCTTCCCATCACTGCCAAGCAGGAAGGATGCCTCCCTCCTTATGGCAAATATCTCATCTTTTCCCTCCTCCTATCACAGCATTCCTGGTATTACATTGTAGTTAGATTTTTTAGGTCCCTAAGCTTCCTATAGAGTTAGGAATCCATAAGGATAAAGATTTTTCCTCTAAAAAAGCCTTTAGAAGAGTACAAGGTATACAAGGAAGGAGAGAGTGTGAGCGATTAGGAAAGAGGGACAAAGGGGACAGTGGGGGGAAGAGGAAAGGGAAAGAGGGGAGAGTGAGAGAAGAAGAGAGACAGGGGAGATCTATGCCTTTTCTCACTCAAGGTCATTCCTGAGCAGGGCACACACACGCTTTCCCAAGTTCACGGTATTAACATCTCCAAGGCAGAATCTTGCAAACTTTAGGTTGAATTATGGTATTAAGAAGTATGTTACCAGTATTCTTAAATAATACTGACATTTATTTGTTTAAGTTTTTATTGTCTCTCTTCTCCACTAGACCATCATCGTCCGAAAGAACTTCTTGCAATGATGGGAATATTCCATCCATCTGTGCTGTCCAAAATGGTAGCTTCCAGCCACAAGCGACTAGTAAGTGCTTGAAATATGGCTCCTCTGACTGAGGCAGTGAATTTTTCATTTCATTTCAGTTCAGTTCATTTACATGTACATTTAAATAGCTGCATGGGGCTCGTGGCGGCCTCCTTGATTAGCACAGGTGGGGATTATGAGCTCTCGAAAGGGAGGGGTTTTGTCCACTTTGTGCCATAAAATGTCCATGGAATGAGGGGAGCACACAAGAATGAAAGGAATGGCAATTGAACTGGCTGGGGTGTTTCCCCATAGAGCAATACTGAACATGACTACGTAAGTTGTAATGATCATGGAGAATGATAACTAACATGTAATGCGGATCTTCTATGTTCAAACCTTATTCTGCAAGCTTCACAATCACCATCTCATATCCACTCAGGAACCCTGTGGGGTAGACATAATTATTTCCTCATTTCATAGATGGGGCAACTGAGGCACAGAGAGGTTTCTAACTTACTCAAGATCACACAGCTAGTGAGACAGGACAGCGGGATCCACATTCAAGTAACCTACCTGCGGAGGCTAAAGTTGTAAACCCTTTTGCTAAGGTTTGCCTTGGGCATCATTTGATAATCTCTAGGTCCTTCATAGATGTTGCCCGGAGGGTCTTCTCTGCCCTCCAAGAGCTGTCACCTAGAAAATGAGGAGCCGGAGGCACTGGATAATGGTGGGAAGAACGCTAAGGTCCAAAGGTCCGTCATGATCTTGTCTGTGGTGCTCTGGGCTGAGAAATACAGGACAGGGCACCTAACCCAGTCAGCGGTGGGCAGGGAAAGTTTCCAAGGCAGGGGATACGAGAAAGTTAAATCTTGAAAGATGATCAGGAAGTATCTAGTTTGGAGGGTCAGGAAACCTTTCCAGGTGAAGGTGGTCCACCTGCAAAAAGGTACAGCAGCCTTGTAGGGAATGACGTCATGCCCAGAGGCTAAGAAGTGGAAGCAAGCGTGAAGCAAGTGGTCTTCAGCCTGGGCGAGTTGCTCTGTCTCCCTCTGTCTCTATATCCCCTTTAGGAGTAGTACCTGACTATGAACAGTCCGGGCAAAGCGCGCAACATCATTAAGCAGAACATGCTCCATCCATCTTAGCTATCGTTATCCCTAACACTGATTGTCATCAGAATCAATCATTATTATTTCACACCCATAGAATGCTTTGGGTGAGATACACATTTTAGGCCACTTTATGACATACTCTTTTGCTTCGCATAAAATCATAGGTAGAGGGCTTCCCTAGTGGTGCAGTGGTTGAGGATCTGCCTGCCAATGTAGGCGACAAGGGTTCGATCCCTGGTCTGGGAAGATCCCACGTGCCGCAGAGCAACTAAGCCTGTGTGCCACAACTACTGAGCCTGCACTCTAGAGACTGCAAGCCACAACTGCTGAAGCCTGTGCACCTAGAGCCCGTGCTCCGCAAAAAGAGAAGCCACTGAAATGAGAAGCAGGCGTACTGCAACGAAGAGTAGCCCCCGCTCACCGCAACTAAAGAAACCCCGCGTGCAGCAATGAAGACCCAACGCAGACATAAATAATAAATAAATAAATAAATAAATAAATAACTAAAATCATAGGTAGAGTTTGAGTCAAGCTTGCTAGTATGCACCTTTGTTGAAGGAGGACTGTGTTGAATTTGACAAGGTGAGCTTGAGAGATGACGTGTGGGGATGGGGTAACTGAGACCGTCAGCGGTGAGGAAATAACGGCCAGCGAAGAGTCTTCGGAGATTGGGAAATATCCAGCTTGTTTCCAGCACTTCCCACCAATCCCTACTGCCTTAAACTGGGCCCATTTTCCTCATCGACACCATCTGCTTGGATATTTGAGTTTGCAGCCCCTGTTGTTCAGGGGATATAAAGAATAAGACCAGATCGATATTTCGGGGGTTACATTTATTTCTAGATCTATTTATTCCTCCTCCCCTTCCTACCTTGGGTCCAGGAAGGATTAAATGGGGTCCTATTGACAAACACAGTACAGCAAGATAAAATAGATTTATTTATCTTTTTAATCGGTGATAAAAGGGGAGAAATGAAAACAGGAGTAGGAACCATACTGACTCCAGGAATTAATACCGACACACGAAGCACGAAACCCTCCCTGTTTGCTGACAGCCAAAAAAGTTTGGATTTTCCTACTAATCAACAGTGAGGGGAACGACGTGAGAGAGTGGCATGGACATATATACACTACCGAATAAAACAGACAGCTAGTGGGAAGCAGCCGCATAGCACAGGGAGATCAGCTCGGTGCTTTGTGACCACCTAGAGAGATAGGATAGGGAGGGTGGGAGGGAGACGCAAGAGGGAGGGGATATGGGGATATATGTATATGTATAGCTGATTCACTTTGTTATACAGCAGAAACTAACATACCTTGTAAAGCAATATACTCCAATAAAGATGTTAAAAAAAAAAAGAGTGGGGGGAGGGGAAATTAACTAATTGCCATAATTCCAGGTGCCTATATTGTGAAAGGAAAGCAGTGATTCCATTTTATAAGATTATTCCTCAAGGCAGAAGCAGAAGGAAGTTTTGCCATGAAACAAGCATGCCAGTCACTGTTACTTGAGCACTCAGGCCACACCTCCTTACAATGCTGGGTATCAAGGAAGCCTCTCTACGCCAGGATGCAGGCACTGACTATTATACCCCTCACATCACTGATGAGAACACAGATGCTTACAGGAGTCAGGAGAGATGCTTTAGGTAAGAAAGAGAGCAGGGATTTGGACCCAGGCAGTCAGACGATGTAGCAATGTCTGTGTTTCTAGCCAGTGTGCAAACGACCTTAAATGTAAATACGCAGGATGCATCCTCCCATCAGCACAGGGGACATTTCTGTTTCTTGCTGTATCCTTGTATATGGGCTTCTGGTATTACCCCAACCTGCAATTTATAAAAGCAATTCCAGGGGGGGAACTCACGCAATCCACTCCACGCACACAGCTGCCTAATGATCTGGCATCCCCAGCGTTAACTTTTACAGTAGCTGGAGGAAGGGAGAGAAACAGGTCCTTCTCAAAATCTTCCTTAAATACTGTTTCTCCTACTCATCTTCTTACTAATTCAGGGGGCAGTGAGGCCAGGCCACCTTCATTACCGAGACCCTGATAGGATGCTACATGATGTGGCTGATTAAAAATGGGCCACCATGTAGCCTTTCTTTCCTGGGTGATTGAATTTAAAGAACGTAAAATCTCTCTTAAATGACCCTGGAATTCTACATTAGAAATTTAACCTAGTGTTAAGGCGAGACACCAAAAGATTTCTCATGCTACTCTCTCCACATACCCATGCACAGCATAAGGCACTGTGTGCGCTGAAAAGTGAGAATAAATCCTCTGATTCGGCTAACTGAGAGGAAGCAGCTGTTTATAGGAAAATAAAACCGCTCAGCTCTTAGCCCCCATCGACAGAAAACAAAAGTGAATGCAGAGCCTTTGGTAACACCTAATCAGACGCCTGCCTTCCAGAGAAATTCACAACTCAGAATGTTCTACACCGAAACAAGACCACTGCAATTCCTACAAAATAATTGTTACATCAAAGCTTTGAAGCATCCGGATGCCTCTCCGAAGGCAGTAGGGGTAGGCATGAGAAATGAACATAGTTCTTTCTATGAATGAGTTGATAACAGAATAATTTAATTCTGAGATTTTAATGTTGAACCATCAAGCAAAGCTATTGTATTTTACATGCTGTACTTTACCTCTGTCAAAATCCTTTTCTTCCCTATGACATTAATGAAGAGTTGTAAGATGTTTTGCCCGTCTGATTCCAGACGCGTACAATATATCGTATACTTGCAATGTCAGAAATATAGCACTTTCCATCTTTCTGTCCTAAGGATGCACTCTACCTTCTCTTTCAATATAGTTTTATAGAAAACTATCCACACTTCTGCTGAAATTAGTTTATGAAAATGTATGTCTTTTTTTTCTCTTCTCATTAAATCTTTATCAAATTTAAAACGACTGCAAATGGCTGTTTTCTCTCAATTCAAAATGAAATATGTTACATAGAACCAGTACAAAAATAGAGGCTACACGTGTACTTTGCATTTGGGGAACATTTAATAGGAGGAGAAGGTTGAAGGCCCCCAAAATAGTGCAGAATTAACCCAATACAGGCATATATGCTTAGAATGTTTTTCAATCAGCAACCTGAATGATGGCCCTGTAAGTATACAGCGGAGGCTCTCAATTAGGGTGACTTTGTCCTCCAGGTGACATTTGGTTGTCAGAGATGGAGGGAGAGCTACTGGCATGTAAAGTCCAGGGATGCTGGACTTTACCCTGGAGGATGCACAGGAACACCCCTGCCCTAACATGACATCACCAGACCCAGGATGTCAAAAGTGCCATGGATGAGAAACCCTGATCATATACACCTTGTAAAAAACATGAACTATTCAGAGAAAAAGTAATGAATTAAGGAAAATGTTTTTGCAGCCAGAACACAACACTCCTCCAACTACTACACTTAAATTTGTCATGAATGAGAGGTGGGGGGTACCCACTCTTTCCTCAGAGAGACCGTGTAATTGTAACATAGGTAACCAATTCATTGATGGGAGGCTGACCAAAATGTGTGAGGCTCTTGAACAGGTCCTAACCCTTGTGTGAGTGGATGGCTGCCTTTTCCCTTCCTGAAATTAAAAAGAACAGATGTTCTCATCTTTACCGCCATCTTTCAGAATGATGAATAAAAGGTTTCATTTACCGACTGCTAAAAATAAAAGCCTTCCCATAACTCTTAAGAGTCATTTTGTGTAGTGTAAAGGCTCGCCTGAAAATCTGGATTAGGAATTCTAATTTTTTAAACACTTGGTATTAGCAAACTTTAAGTGTAAATAAATATGTGATTTGTCCACGCATGTAGGGATATACAATACACGTGCATATTCATATAGCTGCATACAGAATTAACACATGGTCCAAAAATGGGCACTTCTATACCGACAGACAACCTTGCCAAATATCCTGGTGACTGCAGCCTGCACATTAAAATGATTAAACATCAGTACTAGGTTTCAGAACGTGCTCTCAGTCCATTCAACGCCTACCAAATTTTTATAACATATAATTCATATACCTCTCATTTCTACATAGTTCAATTAACTTCAAGCAGGTATATAATTGTTGGTCTTGAGGGATCAGTGAGGCCATTATTACTAAATTTTCCACTAGATAGGAAGATGGCATTTCCAAATCCATTTCACTTATGGCCACAGGTTCCAAACTAGGCCTTTCTGGCAGACTATGTAACTCTACTGTACAAGAAATCTGTTAGACAATCTGTCACATAACCATAGATAGGAAATGTACATAATGCAAAGCATGAAGGAAAAAAAGTCCAATAGACCATGAACTTTTAATGAATGAATTTTAACAGTTTGCAATCTGGTGTGCAGTTTTCAAAGTTTTCCTGCTGAAGAAGAATGTGACTCTCGTTTTATGTTTTCTGAGACTTGATTTAATTAAAATGACAGAGAGTGAAAATACATCTTTCACTACTGGGAAAAAAAAAAACAGAGCAAAACCCCAAACCCTCGTTTATTAGTATTCTATAGACAGGGGCTGTTTGCCTCCCAGTTAGGCAATGGTTTGGGAAATCAGGACGCTTTGAACTCTCATTAAACTCCTTTCTAGCATGTGCCTTGTCACTAAGTAGACCAGGTAATGTAAACATAATCCCAACACGATGCCTGTCTCTGGTTTTCTTTCAGCCCTTACTATATTCCAGGTTTTAAATAAATATAATTATTTAGAATATTATATATAGTAACTATAACTGATTACATATATTAAGCATAATTAATGAGAATGGTAATCCTAAAAAGTAAATGTTCTCATCCCCACTTTACAGATAAGGAAACTGAGGCTCACTAAGCTTAAGTAATTGGCCATCAGTCCTTCCCAACTCTGTCCCCACAGCACATCTGGCTCACCACTGGAACAGGAAAGGCATTAATACATATTTGCAGAATAAAGAAAGTATTCCAAAACCCTTCTATGTCACTAGGGTGCCTCTCGCCTAAGAATCTTTTAAAAGTTTAAAATCTATTATTTTAGGAAAATAACATGATTTGAACCAAATTCCCTGCCTCTTTGAAGTGATGCACTTGGGAATCTTTACATTTTGACAAACAGTCCAGAAACCATGAATAATCTTTAAAGCACTTACTATGTGTAAGATGTTGTCTTAGGTACCGGAGATGATGACTCAAAGGAGCCTGATCGTCAAAGAGCTCAGAGGCAAGGAGGTAAAATAAACAATTGATATGAGGCTGGAACCACGGGCTCCCCGACTCCTACTTTGTTTATCTCATTCTATAGACTCTCTCTGGGTGGTACTGACTAAGATAATGGGTTAAATCACATCCACCCTATTGATCTCAATGTTATAGCTTCAGCCCAGAGGGCGCTTTTCCTGGATCATTGGATATATCAACACAATGGCTGACCAGATGTCTCCATGTAGAATCCACAAGCCCCTGGAAGATTATCCAGAAAATCCCACACCAAACGCATCATTTCTGAGGGCTCATCTCTCTTATGCTCACTCTGACACACCCACTGACACACCCCTATCCGCCCTGACACCCCAAGCTGGAAATCTGGGAGTCACTCTGAATCGCTCCGACCTCACATTCAGTCAGCAAGCCTTGGCCGTGTCTCCCACACAGGCGCCTGCTCCACCCCACCCTCATCAGAATCTCATCATCTTCTGTCTGGAATCCGCACAACAGCCTCCCCACTTCACCCTTGCCTTCCATCTCCCTCAAATCCACTCTCCACTCAGCCCGGGGGAACACATGGAAAATCCATCCCCCTGCTTCAAGCCTTGGTGTGACTCCCACGCTTGCAAAGGACAGAGCCCCAGCTTGTCAGCCCATCTCAACACTGCCTTTTGGGGACTCTGCTGCCTCTAACCTTGCATTTTACCCTCTAGCAAAACCAAACCCATTTTTGTTCCTCCCCAGGCTCTCTACACACCCTTCACTTCTCTGCCCCACAATCCGTGCCTTTTTACCTCTTTGACATTTTCCCCTCATGGTACCTTGTGCCTGGGACACAGCTCTCTGAGTCCTTGAGCACCTGCACTGGGGAAAGCACGTTGAATAAAGCAGACGACATCCTTGCCCCTGTGGATTTTATGACCTGCCCAGGGGAAGCTGACACAACCAAGTAAAGAAACACACACTCGATTTTAATCATAATCCACGTTAGGACAGAGACTGAAGAGAATGTAAGGAAAGAGAAGAATAACGTCTTCTCTTCACATGATACTTCGTGGATATTGCTGATGGACCACTATATCATGCACTATCTGTTTATGTATGTCTCCACCACTATGCCAGGACTTTCCTGACGGTCACCACTGTTCCAATAATCACTTTTGGTTCAAGCTAAAAACATACATGGGCATTCAAGAAAATGTTAGTTGGATGGACGGATGGATAGATGGATGGGTGGGTGGGTGGGTGGGTGGATGGACGGATGGACGGATGGTCGGGTGGGTGGATGGTTGG